>NC_044004.1:21131707-21433973 GCF_900496995.4 Aquila chrysaetos chrysaetos
ATTGCCTTTTTTTTTCCTTAGGTGCTGATAAATGCAGAAGACAGACATTCTGTCTCTACTCTTGCACCCTTCACCGTTGCCTCTTAGCATAACTCCAGAGAATTCAGAATGTAGATAACTGTAAGATATGATGCAGAGAGGGAGCAAGAGGCCATCTTAACTGCCAGGGGCAATTTCTCTTTTTTGTAAAAATAAACTCATTAAGCTATAGAACTCTTTGCCATGTTATATTGTAGCTACTAAATTTTTACTTGGGACTAAGGGAGACTGGAGAAAATCATAGAAAAGAGATCCATGGTGGGGTCTACTAAATGTATGGAAAACACATCTAGCACAGGATGAGCCACAAATGGTTGAAGGTTGGAAATAGTATTTTGGAGAATTATAATGTATGCTGGCTCTGTTCCTGTACTTTCGCTTAGTCATGCATATTGCTTACTGTGACAGACAGGAGACCGAGCAAGGTGTAGAAGGAAAATTCTGAAGTTATTTGCACTGCTTTTCTTATCCAAGATGTACAAATCCTTTATACCCACAGACATAGTTCTCAGGAACTTACAGCTGTGAGTGGGGAAACTGCCCTACCAGCAATGCTCCTCTGCTCAAAGGGGAATGAGTTAATTCTATTAATGAAGGGAAAAGTCTATTAACGTAGTTCCCAGCACATGGGTACCTGAGATGTTACTGTAGAAAGGGTTTTAGTGGTAATGAGGCTTTGGTCTGTATTGGTTTAGATTACCATGTATCAAACTACGACATGACAAATCTCTCTGGGTTCAAACCCAGGCAGCTGGTTCCATCTCTGGCTCCACTCCCTCCATCTCTAGGGAATTCCTTATATGCTACCCGACTCCTGAAAAGATTCAGACTGGAGAGAAAAAAAAAAAAAGTTTAAGAATGGTTATTTAACTCCATTGTCTGTAAAGGGATCTGATTGCTGTGTATCAGATATAGGAACCCTTGTCATATATAGGAGAGAGGAGTCCCTGTCAACTGTACTTTCACAGCATTACATACATGAAGACAAAGGCATTGAACACAAGCTTGCTGTACTTCAAGCAAACTCTTTCACTTCTGTGCAAAGCATATGAGACTTGTCAGATTTAATCTTTCATTGACATTCACCCTAGGATTCTTTCTTTCATTGTACTGCTGTATGTGCAACTAACTAGATTACTTGAGTCCTCCTGGCAAAAATAGATCATTCTGCTTCTGTATGTGCATGATTCACATAACTCAGCACAGGAACAAAGGATCTATGATTGCTAAGATGCAGAGGCACTCGTACATCCTGAGTACTGGCAACCCACTAAAATACGTAGTCTTCACCAGTCAGTATATTATTGCTACTATGGAGAAAAACAGGTGGAATTCCCATGAGAGAAATGAGAGAAAGCAGTTCTTAGGGAAATACTGTACATCCTAAAATGGTAAATGGTCCTCCTGGCATTTGTTTTTTAGGATAGCCATGGCTGGAATATGTGTATGGTATGTTCCCAGTACTTGTCACTGATCCCAGAGGACAGAGGTAGGTTTATATGGCAGAACATTGTACACACCTTGTCTTTTTCTTTTCTATTTTTCAGAGCTGTAGTTATCATATATTCAGGCTTCTGTCAGGATTAGAGGATTTGAGTCACTTTATTGTAAACTTCTACTATAATAGTTACATATTTAAACATATAGAAACAAAACCAATACAACAATTATTATTAGGAGAGGCTGCCTGTTTCTTTCATCAGATCCACTGTGTATGGTATAATGCTGTACTACATGAAAAGATCAAAATATTTGCTCTCTCTCCAAAGACAGTGTTACAGTCATACATAAATACATCTAAGCAGAATGTGAAATCTGGGCTGCCCTTTGGATATTACCTACATTTTTATATTGATCTGTCTGATTATTTTTCATTATTTGAAACTACAGCAAATATGAAAATTCTAGATCTTTTCTGTCCCCAAAGCTTTTAAACTAAAAAAAAGGAAAAAAAAAATCCTGAAAGGAGTAGAATTTCTGGATATAAAAACCTTTTAAAACAGATTATATGTCTTTTGTTGTGAAAAGATTTAAAATGAAAAGGTCATCAGTGTGTGTTTTTTTCTGAAATGCATGAACTCTAATGGGTGTCAGTCTGATTTTACCAGTTTCTTATAATACAGTGGTAAAGCAAAGGGAAGAAGCAAGGTTAATTCCATTTAGCACTGTGTTGAATTCTATTAATAAAAAGTAAGATTAGGTTGTATTAGAGAAACCATGTCTTTTTAGAATATAGCTTTCTGTTAATTGCAAATTTATTCAAATTGTTCTCTGAAATAGAGCTGGATATAGAGCCCAAAATCACAGTATGACCTGAAGCTACCTTGGAAGTAAAGAAATTATCCATCCTGAATTTCTATGTTCAGTGCACCTGCGCTTCCTTTTCTCTCCTTTAGGCCTTTGAATCATGAAGGAACAAGTAATGATACATAGTATGGGAAGAATTAGAAATGTCTCTTCCCACTAATTCTAGATTACTATTTATTACTCTTTTCAGTCCCTATTCTTATGGTTCTGTTTGATTTCTGGAAGATTTCATAAGCAAAAAAGCTGATTAAATCACAAAACACATTTCATTACTTTTTCTGGAATCAGAGAATCATTTCTGCAGCAAATTGTTAGGGAAAATTATGTGAATATTGACATTGTGACAACATGCCAACTTTGTTATTCAGTTCACCCTACAGTCATAAACAATAAAGATAGATTCTATACCAGTAAGCTTAAGAACAAATACATCATATATAATATATATATGATATATAAATATAAAAAAATTGCTTGCCATTAATTGACCAAAAGATTTTTCTGTCAGAAACAGGACTCTTAATCTGTGTGTCCTGACATCCATCCCAGTTTACAATGTGGTGCTGTGTGCTACGACTTCTTCGTGCCCTCAGGTGGTTGTGCTTCACTAATAGAAGAATTGTTCCTTATGTGTACTGTATTTATGTTTGTAAAATGTTTTGAGTTTCTCCGAGATGGAAGCTGCTATGCCACTATAAAGTCCAGACTATTAATGTACAATTAAACTTCAGACCTGGATTTGCCAGAAGAATCTAAGACTGAATCCTCCTTGATAAAGTCTCCATTAATCTTGCACTAACAGAGATACATATGCCCTCCAGTGTCTTGATTCATTAACGTGATTTCCATAATGACATACCTGGAATGAAAAAGTTCACCTTTCTACTCAGTAAATGAGTTGGAACAAATGTAGAGAACATTGACCTTACAGAGAGGCTTCTGGGTGATTAAATTGTTGAAACCATGTCAGTAAGTGCATTAGCCACTATAGAAACTTCCCCATGGTGCTAATGAAGGAGAGAGGATAAAGATCTCTGTAAACAAATTGTCCATGTGTTTCCATCTGGCTGGGACAGAATGGAAAAATTAAAAGGAGTTTATCTAATCACAAGTCCTTACTTTTTTCCTCCACTCTGCTGCTGTGGAACAAAACTAAAAAACAGTGCTGAGATTGTTGAATCAAAAGGCTTTTCAGTCTCACACAAACACTCAGATATACTTAATTCATCTTCTGCATTGATTTTTCAGAGACCTGATCAGTGGAAATTCCAAGGTGTTATGGTGAAGGGAACCATACAAAAGCTTGGCAGACAGATAGGACTAGTAGTTTTCAAGTCTTTGAAAAAACTTTACTTTTCAATACATCTGTACCACATATCTTCACGTAGATCTAGTAAAGGACAGAGGACTTTTGGGGGGAGTTAAAGAACATAGAAGGCAGAACAGCTTTTCACTGGCACTTTTAATACATTATCCTTTCTAAGCTTAGCTTCCTGTTTGCAGATCTACAGTTCTCTGCATAATTCAGTGCCCAGCAAGAAATTCTTCATGCCTGTGCACAGAATATTAAATTACAATCTAATACAAAAGGGAATCTGTCCCAGTGCACATGAAGACTGGGGTGTTTTCTATGCTGTGCTGCTCTTTCTCAGCTTATAAGCCTACGAAAATCATACAAAGACATGGCAATAGCAAATTCACAGGTTCAGTCTTTTAAAAGCTCACAATGGATATAACAAAATGTTCATGAAAGAGTGCTAACAGAGGTTTTCCAAAATCGATTTTTCTTATTCTCTCTGACCACATCTCAGTCAGAATGATACCCTTGTGACCCACAAAATGTCTGAGAGAATAAAAATGCTGCAGCAGCTGAGCAAAGAGCAGAACTTTCCAAGTCAGGAAAAAAGGCAAAAAAAAGCAGGAGAAACAGGACAAAGCATCTAACTTAATCATATTCTACAATGTAACTTTGCTATGGCTGAAAAGTTTCAGTCTTCCTAATGTTAACATTTCTTTTCTGCCACATAACTTGCACCATGCCAAATAATTAATCTTCTAGAAAATATATTCTTGTATGAGACATACTTGCATGATGTAATTCATATGGTCCAAGATTATAGGCTACTCCATGAAGAGCTGAACTAATGAAGTCTTTTTTCCTATAATTTGTGTCTTTTGTCTCTAAACTTTTCCAGCTGAGTTCTCTTTCATGTCATCTATGATATCCCTTACAGGCAAGAGACAGCAATGCTATACCTAGTCTGGAACTATCTGCGTGCTGATCAGCCAGCCAGGACACACTTGCTGACTCGCTAGAAAGCTGCTACCAAATGGTGTGTATATGGGCAGAAATCTGTTTGTCTTTCTCTCAGCAGGACAGCAGTTTATGCCCTACCCTTCCCTCTAACTGCTGATTTTCACAATACTTGAAGGAACAAAATTATCTTCAATCATTCTCTTTCATATATAGCTGAATACAGACAGTAGGGTTCAAATATTATGAAGGGCAGGGGAAGAACAGGCAGATAGCTAGACAGAGTTAAATGTGATATATCACATTTGTTATGTTTGTAGTATCCATCCAATTTGTTTCCTTTAGGAAAACCAGACACTGGCCCCCCCCCCCCCCCCAAAACCCCAACTTAAAACTATTGGTAGAGAATAATAGTCTACAGAGCAACATAGGAAATGCAAATGATAGATTGCTACTCTGATAAATGTATTTTTATCAGAAAAAAAGGAAAGATTTGTATTTATCCATTTACTGAAGCCATTCCTATTTGCAGATCTGCTTCTTGGCTGTCAGCAGAACGATTTCCTTTAATTTCTCAAGGCTGCTCTACAGAGGGGACAATTAAGCTGTAGCTCTTGGATACAGGTGTTTTAGGAGCAGTCTCAAAGACCTTCTGATTCCTACCCCTGCACTGCTTCAAAATCACCCAACTGGCAGCATTAGGATTAGC
The DNA here is from genome assembly GCF_900496995.4 of Aquila chrysaetos chrysaetos. Classification (NCBI taxonomy): domain Eukaryota; kingdom Metazoa; phylum Chordata; class Aves; order Accipitriformes; family Accipitridae; genus Aquila; species Aquila chrysaetos. The sequence goes on from NC_044004.1 coordinate 21,137,017, forward strand.
CTTCTTGTTGGAACAGGAAAAAACTGGGTTATTTTGTCCCAGATCAGATACTGATCCAGTTTACTGCTGAAATCCAGAGCAGTTATTCCAGTACAAGTGGACCACGTGTCCTGAGTACGTTGTGTGCCACTGGGCAAGGGAGGAAAAGAGTGGTTGTGACAGGAAAAGTACAAGTCCTTAAATAGGCTTTCCTGCTGAGCTCCTTGTACACAGAAATACCTCTGCAGGAGATGTTAAGGTGGTATTAATTTGAACCTAATAATTTTAGCATTCTGCACAGGTGAAGTGAAAGGAATTCACCTCTGTGTTTTGATTAATTCTGTTTTAATAGACTTTACATTGCTGGGTAAATCCTGAAGTCTTTGCTCATCCTAAAAGACAATTAACTTTGTTGTTGATCTAATGGTACCTGCTGTCATTCACTAGTCATGTGATCATCAAAACAATGCTTTGCAGAAGAAACCCCTGTGGTGGTAAATAAAGCTCATGTGGCCTGAAGGAAAGTGAAATAAATAAATAAAAAATCAATATCTTCTGCATTTGGCGCTATAATCACAATGTCCTGTCAAGCGAGAAATTAGTCATTATGGCCAAACTAGTACAAATCAGTTCATTTAGTGTTTTTGTCACTTACCATTGACAAACAGTAATATTTAGAAGTGTGCATCTTAGTATGACTGTTCCTAGCTATAGGCTAAGAATTATCTTTTGCATAAAAACTCCACATGATTTCTGGTTCAGAGGGTCACATAGATAAAGCACATAAAAATGCTGCTTCAAGCATAAGTGTCTGGTTTAGCAGTAAGCATCAGTGCAAATGAAAACTGCAAACAGACAGCTGGGAATAACAGCACAAAAATCACATGCTGTGTATTTGTCCTCCACATTGTGTCTATGACTGGTCCATGTCAGTTATGCTGTGCAACAGTCAAGAAGTTAAATACACATAGAAACAAAAAAGGCATTTTTATTGGCACTTATACACTTACTTTCCATTACCCAATTATGCACAAGTGAGGTGAGGCAATTAATTGCATTCTCTCCCAGTGCCTGTAGACCTACAGCAATACGTTTCACATGAAATAGCCAAGATAGAATCAATACAGCTTATGTTTTGTATGTAAATGGTTGTTGAAAATACAGTGTTTACTTTATCCGTAGTTATGGAAGGGGGAAAACTTTGTTCAGGAAAACAGCTGTACTCACTGTGCCTCAGAACACTAGCTACTGTAACCAGGTACAGGGCTTTAAGAGGGAAGATCTGCTGAGAGCATGATAGCACAGGAGCTGCAGAGTTCTAAGGCACTGGGAGGCCTCTCTGCAGTTTTAGGCAGTACTTTCCGTCTGTCTACATTATGTCAGGAATCATTCCTTCGAAACGCTTAATATTGGAAAGATTTAAAAATATGTCTATCTCTGCTCCAGGGCTGCCAGCTGTATGTTGAGCCTTTTTAAGATTCACCCAATGAGACTATGTAATTAAATGCCAGCAAACTTGCCTCAGGGTAATGAAATCCAGTTGTCGTTTTTTCAATATTTTCAAGTATGTTGTGCGATTGAAATGAACTATCTTTTCTCGTGTAGAAAGAGACTTGTGTGTTTATGAATTGTGTGAAATCTAGTCAATCTGATAGTCACTACTAATAAATATGTGTGTGTATAGTTAAAGTATCTATGGAATTGGATAGCTGAAACAATAGAGGCACCCACTGAAAACGTAGGACTTCCCAGTACAAAGGCAACTTCAGAGCTTTTCTTAGACAGGCACACTGTGGTGACACTGCTTGGTAAAAGTGAATGTACCTGTCTCTGAGAGAAACAAGAGAAAACCCAGAGAAGTGGAGAAAAAAGCATTTGAGGACACAGTGAGAGCAAACATTGAGAATGCAGCTTTTCACAAAGCTTAGAGAAAGATCTTTTGGGCTAAGTGCTAGGTAGAAAGAGTCTTGACCCCATGGGCAAAGGAGCTGTATCTCTTACTGTTTGATTTCTGCTGCGTTCAGGGGAACCAGATTTTGTGCATTCTTTGTAAATAAACAGGTTGACACTGAAGAAATATATGACGATTATCAGCTTCGCCTCCTACCTGAAATAGCCCTTGGGCTAACCACTTAGGTCAAAAAAGGGTCTATATTGCTTGAAATGTATTTGATTTCAGAAAGGCTTTCATCATTGATCTCTTTACAAGTGATATGCAGTTCCTACATATCTGAATTCTTTCCTGTGTTACACATGCATGTCTGCATTAGAATATGGGTTTCTCAGAAGGGAAGAACTTGCAGTATTTGTGTTGTATGTTCAAAAGATCTGTGTTACAAGAAGTTTAGTACTGAAGAGTTACACAACCAAGACATAAGAAATCTAAGAACTGTGGTTGTCTGAGCAGCAATAATTGTACTTAGCAATAGGATCTCCAACTCATCTACTCTACAGCTAAGAATACACAAAAGAAAAATGAATTTTAATGAAAAATATTGAATGATTTCATCTACAATGTATCTGTAACTCGTAAAATTTGAAAAATATTGTATAGAAGCATTGTTCTGAAGGGATTACCTTTAAGTAACTTGACTCATTTTGGCTTCACTGATCCTTATCTAAATCTTAATTGTTTTGCATTACATTCTAACATCTTTGTATTGTACAGAAGTTTGTGATATTTCTATTTAATAATTTGTGGTGATTTAGATAGAATTCTTCAAAATGTAAAATGTTTCTTTTGTAAAATTCAACTCAAAGAAAAAAACCCATGTTTTAGAAAATTCAGACTTACATGGAAGGGATGTCTGAAAACCAAAAGCTGTTCAGCAAACTGCTAAGCGTTTGGTTCTGATCAATGTCTGATCACCTTTAATATGGCTAATGTCTTAACTGTTGTTTTTTTTAAACTTAGTAAAATAGTACAACTGATGTAATTCCAGAACATGCAAGCTTGGCAAAATAGGGCTGAATATGCCACCAGGCTGCTGTTAGTGATCTCATTGCAATCAGCTTCTGGAGTAAACAGATACCATTTAAATGGACAAGACCATCCCTCTCAAAGCAAGGAACAGAGAATGGGAAAAGGCTTCTTCTGCTTCATGTGCTCACTCTGTACCTCTGCCCAGCCTTTTACGAGTCTCTTGTCCTGTCCCCAGATGACTATAGACTGCCATAGTCTACAAAATCTTCCAAAAAGAGAAGCAATGGGAGGTTTCCTGGGCAATCCACCAAATGAAAGTACTATTAGTGGAGCTAGTGATACGGTCTTTTTATTTGGCTTACCCTGTTGCAGCCATGAACAGAATTGAAGACAGAGTGAATTGTGCCCAATATTTCTGCTGCCTTGAGATTAAGCCATTAGGTAGAATGAAGCAATATTTTCTTAATATACTGCCAATATTTCAAGAATCTGAGACTGCATGACTAATGATAGTACTTGGGGATGTGGCAGTGATGCTGAAAATGGAAATTGGCTACTGGATATTCACACTGGTGTGTAGATCAATGGACTACAGTCAAAGGTACTCTGTTTTATGTGGAGAGATTTTCTTATGTGTTTTCCCCAAACAAAGATATCTTCCATTCTTTTCTCTGATGAAGTACTTTTTGTTTCACAAGGACACTCAGTGGTTGTTAGTAGGGAAAAAAGACGATTAGATGAAGAACAGAGAAGGTATTTAGTCATCCCAGACTTTATCAGTGAGTGTTCAGGTCAGTGTGGTTTGTTCAATTTAAAAAGGATCCCTAGCTGCTTTGGGCCAAGGTCTTGCAACCACCAGCACTTGACAGAATATTACTTCATGCCAAAGAAATAATACAGGTATAGCTTACCCTGCTTTGAAGCAACAAAGTGAATAACAAAATGAACTTGGCTTCTTGAGCTTGAAGGTCCAGGGTTCCACCCCTATGCACTTGCAGTCATGGAGCTATTCTTGCTCCCTTACAAATAAATGGAAAAAGCCAAGTGTTTAAGTGAGAGTATAATAGGTTCTAATATAACGCATTACTGCTTTTATGCATCAAAAACTTCCCTTTAATTTCTTCAAGCTTGATAAGGAATTAAATTGGCCTTTTGCATGTTTGAAATTTGTATTGTCTTTTATGCTCTCCACTATAATTGCCATATAAACAGAAGTTACAATGTCCTACTGAGGGGGAAAAAGCCCACGCCCCAAAACCCCAGACCCTCTTAATATCCTACAAGATCCTATTTCCTTATTCCATGTCCTTATTCCTATAAGAGCCAATTCAATTTTTAATGAAGTGACTGGGAAGTTTTCTGTTGATTTTAATGTGTGTTGTATAAGGCTACTTAGTAGTTTATTGTTGTGAACTTTTTCACCTCGGTCACTGGTCAGTACTCACTATGTGGATTTGATGAAAGTGAGGCAGTTGCGAGCATAGCAAGGTGGTTTTTTAGATGTGCTTGCATATAGTTGCAAGCACAGCATCTCATAAAACCTGCTCTAACCTGTGTTTAGGGACTTTTACGCAGTGAAGAATATAATTTAATTCCCTTTGAGATTTCTTTAGGAGGAATTGGCAGCCCATCTTGCTTTGGGAAGATATTTGGCATGACAGTATATTGACTTTATAGACTTTCTTTCTCACTTCCAGTGAGACACATTTACCACTGAATGCTCAACATAATGACAATCCTTAAAGCACTAGAAAGAGGTTCCCAAAAAAAGATGTTTTCATTTTGCAATAAAGTCAAATTGTTTTCTATAAAACATTTCAGTGAACATAAGCCAATTAACCCTTTTCCCTAAATGAAATATGTATATGGAATAAATTTGTTAAAGAGAAATACCAAAATATTTCTTATTTAACTTGACAATATGATAACACAATATACTGCTGTATCTTGATAACATATAAGGCAATAATCTGAGTAGGTTAGAAAAATGTGTGCAGAATTGTATCTATCATGCTGAAAACCTTTCTGTATAAAGCACGTGTTTCCTTAGAATCATTGAAACAAATCTCATTTAAATGGGCTTAAATTCCAGCACTCTGCTTTTTAGAATCAGATTTAGTCAGCTAAAATGTACTCCATCTAAAAGACAGATTCATAAATGGGCAAAGGTACTTTTTTCTGCATAGTATCACTTTTAAAAACTAAGTTCAAAGGTAGATACCCCAAACTACTACTTAACTCTATCTAGTCCTGCAGGTATTTAAATATCCATGAGGAAATCTTCCTGGGCAGCAATATGTCTGCCTCTGGTTTTATGAGAACCACTGAGAAGAAGAAACAGTTGGGAGATTCTTGCTTTGTGTACCAATTATTCACATTAGAATCATAGACTATCTCAAGTTGGAAGGGACCCATAAGGATCATTGAGTTCAACTCCCTGCTCCTCACAGGACTACCTAGAACTAAACCGTGTGACTGAGAGCGTCGTCCAGCCGCTCAAACCTAGTGAGCCAAGATTTGCTTTTCCTGGGTGAACTGCATGAGTCCATAGCCACAGAGTCATTTCGAGCAGGGTGGAACAGCTTGCAAAAGACAGACTAAAAGATCATTCCTTTGCCCTGCTCTCCCACTGTTGCACAAAGCCTGATAGTTATGGAGTTCTCCTGGCAGGTGGGAATGTACTGTTAATATCTCAGGAGAGACAATTACTGTCCATCTCCCATCTCAGGGAATGTGGAAACACATGCTTGAACCTTCCATGTCTAGTGGGTCTAATGTTTTGTCCGTGCAAACAACCATGACCCATAGTAACTTACATAACTTGATTATTTTAAACCTCATGAGAATATTTTTTTGTTTCTGTTTCTTTATTGCTATTGGAAAATGTTCCAGAAATGCTCTCATCTGACAGGTAAGAACTTTTAATAATACTTGTTCTGAGTTTATTCCATGGCCACTCCTTTCCATCTTTTGTGAACTTTGCCCGTTAGCTTAAACAGCTCTTCTATCTCTAATGTTTAACTTTGTGATGTGTTTATATTGAGCAACCATATCTCCTCTTGGCCTTTCTTCTAAGAGATTCAGGAAGCCAAACATTCTTTCAGTCTTCCCTGTAAAAGAGTCCAAACTTCTGACCATACTGATTGCTTCCCCATCTACTTGCTCCAGATAGAGAGTGATTGTTCTTGAAAATGAGCGACCAGAATTGTGATGGAATATTTAAAAGAAAATTTTGAAAGTATCTTATATAAAAGTCATCAATACTTACCTACCAAAAATACTTCATATAATGCTTTTCTAAGATGACTTTGCCTTTCCATGTGGGGACATTGTACTATTGATTATTAGTCTGACAAATTTATCTCCCCTCTCCTGTTTCTATCTCAGAGGTTCTCACACATAATGTAAATCCATGTAATGTAAGTAATGTAAATTCCTATATGTATAACCTGGCATTTTGGCATTACTTCTTTTCACCCAAATTCTATTCCTAGAGTTCTCAGGGTGTGGCACTGAAATTCTTCTTTCTGGCCTTTTGTGGGACTTACCTCAATCAAATTTCAGTAGTGCAATTTCAAATAAGACAAGGTGAAACCTGTTTTAAACTATGCTGTACCCAATTTGTCATTATTTTATTCCTTTTCTGAGTCCCTGTAACTCCATGGAGTTCAACTGAGTTATGGAAGTATAAGTCTGGATTAGCACATGAAGCAGGCCTTGCAATGTCCACCTCCCTAATTGCAAGTCTTTTTTATTTTCTCTTAAAAGACAAATTTTTTCATGAAGTCAGAGAGTGTACATTTATTATTTGAACAAATAGAAACTAACATACTGAAGTAATGAGATTCTGCATTTTTCCAGAATTGAATTCTGAGTGAGTGTTGTTTCTATTTTAGATATAGTGCAGTTAACCTAAAGGATAATTTCTGTTTGTAGTCTAGGGTTAGCACAGAATAAGGGTCCTATGACACCTATTCATAACTGTCATCAAAGATATTTAATCAGTCTGAAGTAATTTACTAAAAGTCAGAAGCTTGATTAGACTGTTCTCTGATTTAAGTACAATATATAGAGAGAATAGAAAACTTGTGGTATTACGAAGATTTTCCTCTGTTTGCAATGACAATTTTGAGAAGGATGGCTTGAGTGGGAGCTTGTTAGAAGAAATGACTGACCTAGGTGCTTATGAAAGAACATGCAATTGTTTAATCAAAGGTTAATGTAAAAAATAAATTGCAATTAGAGGTCTCTGAAACTATACCACAGAAAAATGCAATATTTTAACAAGATAATAATGATCTTAAAGTAACACAGATTTGAAATCCTTTTCTGTCATGGAATTTTAAAACAGTTCTCAGCATTTCAAAATGTCAGGTCATTCTAAAATGCTTGTGAGGTCCCAAAGCTGCCTAGAGCCCTAAAAATCTGCTGGTGTCCTGGTTTCAGCTGGGATAGAGTTAACTGTCTTCCTAGTAGCTGGTACAGTGCTATGTTTTGAGTTCAGTATGAGAAGATTGTTGATAACACTGATGTTTTCAGTTGTTGCTAAGAAGTGTTTAGACTAAAGTCAAGGATTTTTCAGCTTCTCATCCCCAGCCAGCGAGAAAGCTGGAGGGGCACAAGAAGTTGGCACAGGACACAGCCAGGGCAGCTGACCCAAAGTGGCCAACGGGGTATTCCATACCATGGGACGTCCCATCTAGTATAGGAGCTGGGAAGTGGGGGCAGGGAATTGCCGCTCGGGGACTAGCTGGGTGTTGGTTGGTGGGTGGTGAGCAATTGCACTGCACATCATTTGTACATTCCAATCCTTTTATTATTGCTGTTGTCATTTTATTGGTGTTGTCATTATCATTATTCGTTTCTTCTTTTCTGTTCTGTTGGACCATTCTTGTCTCAACCCATGAGTTGTGCTTCTTTTCCCGATTTTCTCCCCCATCCCACTGGGTCGGGGCGGGGGGAGTGAGTGAGCGGCTGTGTGGTGCTTGGTTGCTGGCTGGGGTTAAACCACGACAACTGGGCAGCTCCAGATGGTGTCTATGGCCAGCAGCTCATCATACTTCTGAGACACCAAGAATTTTTTTTTGTGAGAGGTCTGCAGATGTACATGCAGCAATACAATCAGGTATTATAGGATAAATTTGCTGTCTGGTCTCTCTACCCCTTCTTGCTCTCAGTGTAAAGTTAGTTCTCATGCCGGTCTAAAGTCCTGTCAACAGTAGCAGTATTTAGAGCTGCTGTAATTAGTCCTGCACTTGCATTCAGAGCCCAAACCCTGACCAGCTGCAGATGGAAATTCTAATACTAGTTACTGCTCAGGAGTATAGTTATCTAGATTAAAGCAAGGATACAAATTTTTAGCAAACACCCAAATTTTTATAAGTGTAATTTTCAGAATTAGAATTTGTTGTGACAAAATGAGTGTAACCTGTGAAATATCAAGTTGGGCAGTAGACAAAAAACATACAGCTTGCTTTAAAACAAGGTAAAATACTATATAACCCAGTGATTGAGCTTAATGATTGTTTTCATCTGTCAGCACTGAGAAAGTTCTTCTTTGCAGTCTTAGGTAGAAAGTCATGCTGTAGTGCTTTCTGGAGTTTTAAACCTTTGTTTTCATGTATTAAACCATTTATCTGACAATTAATAGCTCAATTTTAAGAAGACCATCTGGCCACTGTTATCTCTGATCACATGCTCCAGGAAGGAAAACTGTAAGTAACAAATTTTATCAAACCAGCTGGAGTAAGCATGGTTGATGGAGAGACTTTCACACCCAATGTCCTTGTTTAAAACGGGGAGGACTGTGGTATTTTGCACTACATAAGACAGCTACCATAAGGAGTTAGAGCTGGGCATTCTCAAAGATACTGGGGAGGGATCTGGTGGTTGGAAACACGGTGAAAGCCCTGTGCAAATCTTTGCATTTCTGCTTATCCAAAGGCTAGTACTTCAAAAGGAACCAATGAATATTTCTGTGAACTCTATGAGCAGCTGGCCTTCTAACTCTACAGATGTACCATACATAAAGTTTGATATGGTTTCCAAAACCCGCATTGAGGTAAATGGCATGAGAATTTCACCAAAAATGGCAAAAGCACTAAGGAGCACACAGACTGACTGCAAAGGTATTTAGACACTGTGCAATGAAATACGAGGGAAGGGACCATCTTGCCTTCTTGAGAAGGTAAACAATCCTGGTGAGACAGCTTATTCTTGAATCTCATGCTGGAGCATGCCAGGTACGTTGCTTGGAAAACCTCCCTCGAGCTCCCACCCCTCCAGGCACCAGCTCCATGGACACCACTGGGGGCAGTGGGTGCTGTCAGGATTGCTCTGCCAAGGGCCCCCCTCTGGTCTCCCCCATATTCTCTCACATTTTTCATTTATGTCCCCTAGAAGTAGTTGTTTTCTCTTTCTTTCTGTTTCCTGTTGCACTTTGCTTTCCAGGAGGGCTTGAAGATTTGGCTAAGGCTGGGCTAGTTAGTGCCAAGGCCTCAGAAGGAAGATGAGGAAAGAAATGCAATGCAGAGATTCCATTTAAATCAGCAGAAGCTAGGTATCTGAGACCCAGCCCAAAGCTAAATAACATGAAAAAAATGGTGTAAATTGTTTTTCTTTAGTTTTCTTCAGGTATAATACTGGGGGGAGAGAAGGAGATTGTAACAACAATAGGTACCAATTTTATATGCAAAATTGATTTTCAGAATTACAGTGTTCTTTTAAGAAATATACTTGAAGTTTGTAGCAGTGTCCCATGAGAGCAGAGACAGCTAATTCTCAGCATTCTACATTAAAATAGAGCCTTCCACCCCTTTTTATATTAAATTTTAGAATAAAGCTTTTAAATAATTTGAAGGCAACAATTCAGAAGAAGAGCTAGGCTCCAAAACAGCAATTTTGTATGAGGTTCCCAAGCAGCAGAGAAGATGCCTCTGGAAATATGCAGCTGTTTGGATAAAATACAAGAAGGAGAGCCCTAACTCCAGGAGCACTGAATACCAGCGCCTGCTGTGCAGCTGACAGCAGGAAGCAATGAGACCAGAGTTTCAATCACTTCATGGTAGACAGAGTTAGTCAGAGGAACTAGGGCTTCACTAGTCAAGGAAATGCAGGTATTCTCTGTGGGGAAGGTCACAACAGGACTAGGAGGGTAAGAAAGAGGAACAGAGACAATATAACAGAAATCACTGCAAAATGATCACTCCAATATACAGAAATAAAATCAGTTTAAGAAAGGTGATTGTTTAGAGTAAGTTCCTAAAAAATTTCCATACCTAAATTAGTCAGAAAAAAAAGAGTAATATTATATAACCAATTAAAATCTACTTTTTGTTGCTTGAGTGAATGTAATTTTATATTTCTGTTCCTACATCCCCTAAAATAAATGAGTCTGTAACTATTAGATTTCCATATTATTGACAGGAACTGTCAAGGTCTCTAAGAAAGGAGTTCAGCAGTAAATATGACTTGAAAATAATAATTCGAACTGATTACATCTGAGATACCTCTCATAAAGCGGAATGTGTAAGTATTCTGCAACATTGCAAACTTAGTCATCATATCACCTGCCTGTGTCAAAATTATTTCTTTCCTGGATATCAGAGGTGAAACCCTCATCTCACCAACACTAGTGACAAAATACTCCTTGGCTTCAAAGGAATGAAAATATTGTATGTGTCGTCCTGATCAACAAGATTTCAGAATTAAAATCATGAAAGACTGACATTTGATTAAACAGCTTTTATTCTATTATTACAGGCCAAACCCAAGAACTTTGACATGGACATCGTACAGACAGTGGCACTATTTAATTTCCAATATGCCCACAGAGCAGAGACTTGGTTACTTCAGTAGCACTCTGCACAAGTAAGGGGAACTCTGTGGGACTAATAGCACTGCCTGGACCACAGCCCAGTGTACCTCCTGAACTCATGATAGAGCTTAAGTTTCTGAGGGTTATTCCTGAGTAGGTAAAACAATCAGTGAGGCTATCTAATGCCCTCTAAACCTTAGAGCTGCCCCTGGAAAGGGTGATATTGCAAAATCAACAGAAATAAAAAAGTGAGGGAACATAAGTCAAAATGTATCAAGTAATATAATTTACTGTTTTTCAAAACCAAATGACATATGTATAACCTGCTGGATGATAGATACTCTGATTTAAACATTTTTCTTCCTATTAGAAAAAACTTTTTGGAAGATCATAAATGAAATTACTTATTTTCAGAAGCAATAAAAAATATCTTTTGTCTGTTACAAGTAGTTGGAACTCTTTAGCACTGGCTGTGTATAAATCCTTAGCATTACTGCTTTGTATAAATCCTTTGAATCTGCACAAAATAATTGTGAAACATTTTTAATTCTGACACCTAAGATTAAGTGTCAACCTAAGATTTTCTTAAGTTTCTCAGGTTACTCTTCTTTCTTCATACGCATCTATAAATTTAATAATACAGGGCTGATTTCACATTCTACAGAACTTTATAGACTCTAGAATATAAGTACTGCTGTACTGGACCAAACTGAAGATCCACCTAGACCAGCACTCTGTCACTGACGGTGACCAATATTGGATACATAGAGAAAAAGTTTAAAAATGCAAAGATGACAAAATCTCTCCCAAGTTTTCTCTCCCAGCTTAAGTCAAACAAATAGAGAGAATTTTTTAAGCCAATATTGGACTAAAAGCATCATGTTTACTAGCCATTGATGGCCCTGTCTCCTGTGAATTTCTCCAGTCCTTTCTGGAAATCACTTTCACTTTTGGCTTTCACAGCATTATGTGGCACTGTCCCACAATTTAATAATGTTGTTGTAATAATCATTGTAATAAGTACCTATAATTAATTGTTATGGTGTATTGTTATATATATAACTAATTGGTATATAAATATTGTTAATTGTTATTGCTAATTGTTATAATTAATATCTATAAACTGCCATAGTAATTTCCTATTCACCCTCTTCATACAATTCATGATTTAATGATCAGAGTAATAGGTACTGTTGTAACGATTTATTCCCTACAAAACAATTTTCCAAAACATCGTAAATCATCCTTTCTTCAGGGACTCTTTTCCAAGCTGAATAATCTTTGTTTATTCTCTTCTTATACAGAAAAATTCCAAACCCCTGACCGTCCATGGTAGCCTTTTCCCACTTATGCTTTCTGCTATGGCATGGCCGAAACTGTATATATTGTTCAAGAATGGGCTCAGTCTGTAATTACACGGTCTCATTGTTTTTTGTTCTTTTTTTCTCTCTTATTGTATGTGCTTTTTTTTTTTGTCTTTTTGACTACTGCTAACTATAGTGATTATATTTTGAGAAAACTATCCACAATGACTCCAAGATCTCTTTCTTGAGTGGTAGCTCATTCAGAGACCATTATGTTATGGGCACACATAGGATTTTCTCCCCATGTACAATTATTTTCACTTACTGTCAACTAATTTTATCTGCCATATTCCATCTATTCATTCAGTATCTTCAGACCTGATTCTCTGCAGTTTTAAATTTAACTGTTATGAGTAATTTTCTGTCATGTGAAGACTTTGTTACCTCATTACTCATCCTTTCTTTCCATACCCTTTATTTCATATTCATGTTGAACAGCATGCAACCCAGCATAGATCTCTGTGCACTCTGTTGGTAATCTCCTTCAAAAATGTTAATTCTGGTTACTGAGAAGCTGGAATGAGCACAGGTCACCCATGGCTTCTAATAATTAGGCTCCTAGGCAGAAGTGGGATATGATCTTCTTCAGTTTGGTGAATCTGGTCCTTTACCTAGTTTGCTTTTTTACAAGTAGAGGAAAATCAAACACCAAATTTAATTTCAGACAGGACATTCCACATCTAACTTGTTTTTTAATTTTGCAAGAAAAAAAAGATTTTTAAAAATCCAATTTGATTCTCCATATGGATTTCTTTGTTTTTCACTGCCAAACCCAGGAAGCTGTTTATCAACTAGCCATCATCTTAAAACCTGTCATCCTTTGTTTTTTTTAACAGGAATCTCTTGGGAGAAATTTCTATTCCTTATGTCACTCAGAGTGAACAGCTTAAGCCATTCTACAGCTACATCTCCATCAGTGATAAATGAGAAGTCAGTTAGTGCCATAAAAAGTTGTCTCTGCCTGTCCTTAATATGAGACACAGGAGTCAGGGAAGAGCTACTCAGAAGAAAATTGGACCACATTTTCTCTCATGTTCTTTCCTTGTTAACTGTGGTTTGGAGAATCAGGAAACAAATTCTGTTTGACTCAAAATGCTTGGTAGTCTGGGCCCATAAGCACATCAGAAAAAATAAAGATGGTGTGATTTCTAGGTGGTTCAGTGAATTTGGTCTGGAAATATAATACTGGAAGGAAAATAAGATTTCATAATGAAGCTTCATATATTGGCAAAGTATTTGCATTAGAGTATTCCTTTTTCAAACTTTAAGCTCTAACTTGTCCAGAAATTGTCATGTTGGTATATGTTTAGAGGAATAGAAGCCCTAAGTTTTAGAAAGAATGTGACATGTTCCTCCCTGAAGCACTTCAGTGAAGGTGTGAAACTATTTTGTGGGCTGTAAAGATGTATCCACAAATCTTTTCCATAACTAGTGATCTGTTTTAGGTAAGTTTGAAAAAGCTGTATGTGTAATTTTATTAATTCTAGTTTGTTTTGGGTTGTGTATTTTTTTTTTTTTTTTGCTTTCTGCATGGAATAAACACAAACTTTGCTCACTTATTTAAAAATCAATATCATATAGAGAGCAAATTGCTTGTATGTCTTACTTTATGGTGTTATGGCTCACACAGTATTATTGCAGTAAATGCAGAAATGTTAGCACTGTTTAAATCAAAAGTGAGCATTATAAATAGTTTATATACAGCAAGCTCAGCAAACAAAAGTAGCATTATGGAAAAGAAAAACACATTGATAAAGTACTTTGTCATCTAATCATTCTCTGCAGTTTGTTCAAAATTAGATTTAAAGGTGTTGGCTAATAGGTGGACAATACTTTTTTACCATACATGATTTTAAATAATATGTATTCTGCTTTTCTTATTTAAAAGCTGTTATCTGTCAATACAGCTAGAAAGAGTGATGATGCCTGATTCTCTTTAAAAATAATAATACCCATCTATTCAAGATTGTTCCTTACACTTATTGTGGTTTGCAGAATTGTTTTTTATTGTTCTGAGTCAGTGACCACAGAACGCTTTCCAGGCTTACCGAGAGTAACAGCTAGGAGAGTCTGGCTCTGTAAATGTGACATATTAATACCTAAATGTATTTATATTACATTCCTCCGACAAGTCCTGTGGAATTCGATTGCATTGTGAGTAAAGGGTAGCCCATAGATTTAACGCTTCAGCAACATACAGGATTTAGTGGACGCAGGCCATCACTGATTCTCACTTGCTGTGAGAGGGACGGGAGGTAATGAAGGAAGGTGACCTTTTTCTATGCATTGGCTGTGCCTCTCCTTATTGTATGCGCTTACTCCCCAGGGCGTGTGGATTCAGCAGTCCCTCAAGGGCTGCTTTCTTCGGCAGAGAAGAGATCTGTCCAGAAAAAAGGCATGAAGTTTGTCCTTTCACAATAGGACGTATGCTTTAAGCCTTGATTATCAAGGAGAAAATGCCATGTTTTCCTTAACTGGACTAACGCCTTTCCTCTCCCATTAACACTGCTCAGAACAGCAAATGCACAGTGGGCTCTAATCCTCCCCTCCTCTGTCCGAAGCCCAGTTGGATCCAGTCTGGCACAGGGCTTAAAATAACTGTCTGCTACAATGACGATAAGGTATGCTGCAGAGCAGGGCAATTGTTTAGCTGCGTGTTAACACCGAACCTAATTTCATCTTTAACCATATCCCAGCTGAAGTGAGGCTGGTACTGGTCCTGCTGCGCTTGCGGCTGACATAACCGTAAGGAGCAGATATGGTTGTAAGCGCTTCAGATCGTCATTCAACCATTTGGCAAGATTAGGTCTGCACTACCTTGTGAATTGCAGATGTTCCCATAAAGTTAAGCCCTTCTGCAGAATTCACCAGAAGCACTTCCAGTGATCAGACTTTTACAGAAGCTGTTATTTATTGTGTTTAACATAGCTTGTAAAATGAAGTCTTTCTTACTGCAGTTTCGAGCATTACTAAAAAAGGTTGGGATTCACAAAGCATCATAATGGAGTTAAAGGTTCAGCTGTCACAGACTCCTAGAGTTATCTTTAAAAACAGTGATTATTTAATATTCTTTTATGTCCATTTATTTTAGAATATCTAAATGAATAATGGAAGCCATTTCATTCAACTGTTTTATCATCATGCCTAAATGTACTTAACCAGATGCATAATCTTAGCATGGGAGTAGTTCTGTTCCCTTTAAACGGACTGCATTTGTGCTTAGCTTTAAGCACATTTAAGCATTTTGTTACACAGGGGTTGATATTTCAAGAAAAATATCAGCTTCTGTGCATAAAATAAATGTTAAGATATCATATAATGTATAATCTACTCCAACCAATTAGCGAGTAAAAAGACTCAATATGAAAAAAAAGGTGTATGCTTAGACTATGGGTTTCTTGCTACAAGAAATTTTAAAATGTGTTCAATTATCTGGAGGTGTCACTTTGTATTCCCAGGCAAGACTCTGTCCAGGGGATTGTTATGGACATTGACAAACTTCTTGCTTTACAAATTGACTCAGATATTTTTGCAATGACATGGACAATTTGTAGTTGAAGTAAAACACCTGTGAGTGTGTATCAGGAAGTCCAGTTATTCCCTTAGGAAATAATTTCTTATTTTTCATATGGATAAGGTAGAATTAGCATGCTGTAAGATTCAAATTTTGTGTATTGGTATTGTGGAAAAAATGATACAAATGATGATCAATGGATGAAAAAGAAGTAGACACCTCAGGACAGAGACGAGGGTGCCAAGATCAGAGAATAGGGAGAAGTAGACAGTGAGAGAGCATATGTATAACAGAACATAAATTTTGTAGCCTAGCAGTGATAGGACTCAGCTTGAAGTAGGGCATAGCTGAATTAGATCTTAAAGATCACGTTAGGTTTAGTGAGATGCCATTTTGAATAGTTCATTAAGTAATTGGTATTAGCATTTTGGTAAGTAATTAATGCTGAATTTCATATAGAATGGTTTAAGTATTAGGATTTTATTCTTACAGATAAGATGGCATAGTTACGAAATGTTATCTCTGCTATTAATTCCTCTGAATTGGACTATCAGAAAAAAAATGTGTTTTATAGAAAATGGGGGCAGGGATGCACTCTAGTTTATATTTCTCATTCTTACATAATTCAGTTAAGGATTGAAAAAGGAGTTGTCAGAGAAGTCACTGGACTGGGATGGTGGCTTGTTGAAGATGATTGTACTGCAATGGTGTAAGTTATATTGTACTGAGCTGCCTCTTGTTGAAAAATAAGAAAAGAGAGAACCAATTTTCAGTGATGCTGAATAGTTTCAAGGTTGAGTATGAATCAATAATTAAAGTCCCTCCTATTTAGAATTGTAAACCTAGCTCTTCAATGCAATACTCCTTATGGCAAAAACACTTTTCACTGTATGAGCAGGAATATGAGAAGAGTGTAGTATCACTTGTGTTAAGTTGTGAGAAGTTAACAGAGGGAAATAGTTATAGAAACAGTTGTGTTTTCCAAGGTCCTAATCCAGCAAAACTTGTACATAAATAATAAGCATTAAGCAATTCCTTTATCTGCATCCAGTGCAGCCCTTCAGACTTTGCACAAGACTGTGATGTGAATGAAACATAAGTGTGCATTCAGAATAAAATTTATAAAGTTTTGAATATTTAGTATTGCCAATCCCAGATTAAAAAACGGGACTCAGACCATAAATATGACTTTTGTTGCTCCATTTCTCCTCCTCCCTCCGTAAAGAGAAAAAAAAAAAAACCCAAACAGAAAGAAGAAATTCACATTTGTCTCATTCGCATTTACCCTTAGAGCCTTGAACATCCCCTTTGTTCACAGACGCTCTGAAGCTCTATTCCCAAAGATGTTATCAGACTGGTAACACTGAAGCAGCTTGTAGTATCAAAGAGCCATAGCCCTTCCTAAAGTGACAACTCTTCTGTTTTCATAGCAAGATATGGGAAGCAGGAGCAAAAGGCAGTCAAATCTTGCTGACCTGGTGGCTGTCTCCTTACATCTATTTTTAGGTTGAGGCTGAGGTTGCTCTATACCCTGAGCAGATTCTGGAAAGCCAGTTGTTTTGTGTCAATCTGTTCAGTAATTATGTAAGTTGCTAGCTTTAGCAAGAAATAAAGCTTGTGGCTTATGTTTTTCTTTCCTGTCGAGGCCTAAAAATAATTGCCAACTTTGACAATCCTTTTCTTTGCAGCACTCGTTCTAGCATTTAATTGAACTGTGGACTTTTTAAACCTCAGGCACCTCCTTTCTGAACTTCGTAAATTGCTATTATTAGCCCAGGTACCTTTCCTTATTTCCTGCAATATATTATTTGCCACAACAGCCTTATTTTGCTCTCATGTGATCATTTCAAAATCATCTGATATGCCTTCAGTCAAGGACAATGAGAGATGTTCTTTCAGTGAAACAAGTCATTCAGGCTGTTTGCAAGACTGGCAGGCTCCCAGGATTTCCTTTATTTTTCCCCACTTGAGATGTACTACCTCCAAGAAAGACGAACCCTGGAGACATAACATTCCAGAATAAGATTCTCCATGAAATGAGGTCAGCAGTCCCTTTTTCCTTTATCTCCCCTATATTTCTTCATGAATGTTTCATGTCATCATAGCTCCTATTTAAATCAGAAAATGAGACTGGGGAGATAAGGAATAGAGATTATTCTATAAATTCTGCGATATTCTATTTGCTCCCTCCCCATGACACTACACCTACTATAGTCCTCCTGCCATTAATGGAGAAGACTTGATGTCCCTTCAGTATGCTAGGTCTGGTGGCTAACAGTCTCCACTGTGACCCTTTCTGGAGCAGCTCCACTAACATGTGTCTGTTCTTTATTATTGGTAGGACATGGAGATTTTAAGCCCTGGTTGACCAAATATGACATGATTTGGGAGCAAAAATGTGCATTCTTTCCATTCTATGTCAGTATTTCAAATCTGTGATATCACAAGTTTAATTTCTCATCCATCAAACATGGATAAAAAACCTCAAGGTAACAACCCTAACCTGATATTGAGAAGATGAATTTGCGGTATGTAAAATGACTACCATAATGCAAGAGATTTTGTTAGTGCTGAGACAAACTGACTGACCCATTAAAATCTCCAAGATTCAAAGTATGTGTCCTTTGTCATACTAAAAGTAAATAATTGCCCTCTGTGTCATGATTTGATTTTTGGATTTGAAGAGGACTCTTCTAAAGAGAACCCCATTTTACTTAGGTTGGTACCGATGATGAAAATCTTCTGAAAGAATTCAGCAATGTAGTTGGAGTTTCTATCTTTTATCTTCTGTCCTTTGCTACCTATTCCATTATGGGTGTTGAGAAGGGTATCTTTGCTTGTTTCAAACTTCAGGATTTTTTCCTTGGTCAGATTGTTTTTATTCTGTTTTTTAACAAAGTTGTAATAGGTGTTACTATTTTCCAGTCCTTTAAATTTATGTTTCATGTTGAGGGCAAATAACACTCCTGAGTAACAAGTAAACTACATGTACTATAATATTCAAAATAGCAGATTTCACTCTTCTTTAATTATGTTTCATAAAGTGTATCTTTATCTACAAACCGTTTAAAAAACATATTGCACAAAAAAAGTTGTTTGACTGTTCTGGTATTCTTGTTACTTTATTGAATTCAACCTGTCCCATGGTTTATGCGTATTCTGTTTTCTGTCTGGAAAAGGGAGAGTTCATTCTTGTCTTTTATACCTACATGCTATTACAATGTAAATAATAAATCATGTAAGAGCTTCAAGCATTTCTCTTACAAAAGGCAAAAAAGTTTTTCTGCCCCCCCCCAAAAGAGCAGAGAGAAAGAATTAAAATATTTTTTATTACTTGTACATGTTTTCAACCCAATTTATTTCAAAATCTGAATGTTGCTAAATAACAAGAAGTGCAACTACATGCCACATTAAGGATTTCAGGAGTTGATTAAAATGATTTAAACTTTTCTTGGGTAAAAGTCAAAAGAACTGGAAAAATATCAGAGCTGAGAATATCACCCAGACTACTGCTGTGCCAGTTGCTGCACTTGCTACAACAGACCTATGGGTTATTCTTAAGCCTCCACCATGAAAGTATATTTAGCATTTTTAAAATACTTTTCTTTGGTGGTAAGGCAGTTTTGTAAGAAGTGTATGGAAATCTAAGGCACAGAAAAATCTTTTAAATCATCAGTGCTTGAACATAAGTAATGCAAGCAGGCTTTAAACTGTCTCACAGACAAATGATACTTCCTGCTGAGCTGACCCATTCTATGACACAATTTAAGTGGATTTTTTTCCTGTTTATGATCTCTTATTTGTTCTACTACACTTCAAAGCTGTGTTCTATAATTTCAGACAGCTTCAGAAACTTTCATCTCCAGGACCTTGTGTGCTTTACTTAATTAAGTGATGTACAGGTTTTAAGATCTGGAGTTTGGACATAAAGGATTATGTTAAATGACATAGAGCTGATCTGATCCGAGGTGCCATATGACGTGGTTAGTCTTATTTTGATCTCAGTTAAACAACGATCTGCCCCTAACTACCACATGGAGAGGACTTTTTCCTAATTCTATTCACATACAGGGAATTATTTCCTGATATGAAGCAGCAATTTTACAGTAATTTTGTTGAACTGTATATAGTCTGAATATATTAAAAATGTACTCTGAACACACAATACATTATCTATTCATATATATGAATATATAATCTGAATATATAAAGGAATACCACCATCATGGAGAAAGAAAAAAAATATTTAAAAAAAATATATTTTTCAACTTTCAAAAAAACCCAGAAGCATGCTTCTTTGAGGAGGAGTCATCATAAAACCATGATGTATGGGGAAAAAATAATCTACTTTAAATATATTTCTAATCCATTTCAGATGCCAAGATCATATAGAACCCCTTTTCAAGAGCTGCCTTCACAGAAGGCATATCACCTTTTAAAGAGTAGCCTTCACAGAAAGTTATATATAGGTAGGAGCTAATATGATGTAGTATATTTAGTACTGAGTGACTTATAAATATTATATGATAAACATAAACCCCTTGTAGAGGATTCTTATCTTTGTTCATCTCTTTCTTGCATATCTGTTATTGACAGTCTTTTTAAAAAGTAAGAAGAGTAGCATTTCATCTTAGCAATAACTTTCAGAACCTATCTGCCTGAATCTGTTGAGATGACACACAGCAAATATTAACAGTGAAGGGAAAGAAAAGCTAATATCTACCACAGTCTGTATGCTAGCAGAAAGTCATATAGTCTCAATTTGTGTGTCATCACTGAAATGATTCCTCTGACATTTGGCCCAAAAATGTTAACCTTGAGGGTAACGTGTGTGTTAGACAAGCTTGTGAGTATACTCAAAAGATGGTTTTCAGAATTTCCCTTTGTGGTTCAGAAGATCATTTTAAAGCAAGAGTGCTACCTCAAAATAGAAATTCTTATCCTGTGTGATATTAAAATCTATTGACACTAATTTATATCCTAAATTTGGTTGAAATGTAAGGAAAATGCTGAGTTCAGAGAAATTGTGAACAGGAAGTGTTAAAATATAGCTCTGCACTTAGTTGCAACGTACAAATGGAGACTATTTATATTTCAGCATTAAGGAGATTTATTTTCACTTGTCAAAAATTGTCAGAACAATGTATTCAGCTGGCTTTGATGTGAAACTGAATCTCTCCGTATTGTCTTGTAGGAGTTGTGGATCAAATGGCTCACTGTGTTGGCTAGCTTCCTCCGCTGGAATGCCTGTAAGTCTTCACTGAGTCAAAATTGCTCACCCTGGGTATAAAATGCAGCACAAAGGCTTGACATAAACTTGCTTCCCTAAATGGGACCTCATTGTATAACCTGGGCAAAAGAAGCCTCCTTTCTGATTCTGATCATGCTTAGGCATGGTAAAGTTAGTTAACTTCTCATGCTTATCAAGAACAGCACAATTTTAGGATATTCAGACATACCTGATACATTGTTAACTTTAAAGATTAAAAAAAAGAAAAGTAAGGTTAGTCCTTCAGATTAATATGGAGGCTAGTGGTTTTTTTAAGGACCACAAACTGGTGCATGCTATAGTTTTGGGCATTTTGAAATTTCAGTGTGTGCATCTAGTTCTGCCTGCAATATGACCCTGAATTCTTTATATGGGCCAGATTTTAATTTGGCCACCAAATAATTACTTGCCTAACCCTGTAAGGTTCACCAGTTCCCTAAGAAAGTCTTTAGAATCTTGAGTCATGGAAGTAATTTGGAGGCATAATTTATCCTCTCTATTTCTTCATTATTTCATCTTTCAGATGGGGCCAGTAATGACTGCCAGTGGCAGAGGGTTGTTGGAAAGATTAGTTAATATTCATACAATGTTGGGAATGTATAATAAATTGATTTGCCAGGCTTTGTTTAGGCAGCAGATTGAATGATCAGGTACATTCATTTAAGCTGCCCTACTGGAGACTACTAAGTGTAACATCTTATATGCTGACATTTATGTAGGGAAAAAATACATATGTGGAAGAAATACAACTGCCTTCTCTGACAGAAAGCTATTTATTCACCTCTTGTAATGGAAAATAATAGAAGACAGAGGGATGGTTGGGCTGAGGAAACAATTGTCAGCCAATTATGGAAGGTGAATGAAAACTAAAAATGATCAGCTAGAAAATATACATTAGATGTTAAATTCAATCCAGCATCTGTGCCTGTTGAAACTGGTACAGGCTCTGGGAGAAGTTGCTGGCCAGCCACTGGCAACTCTAACTACCGCAACCTTACCGGGACTACTGTCTGATGGGTAGGTCAGCTTAGATCAAGAGGTTGAAAGAGGTGCAATTTGTAACCAGGTTGTTGAAAAGTCAAGTTCAACAAGAACTTGTGTATGTGTGTGTGTGTATAGAACAGGACAGGAAAATTTTCTTTCAGTATACAATGAAAGGCAAATGATTAATGATTTAGGATTCTTTTCACACTGCAGTAAAAATTAATTAAAGATGTGCTGCCTTTAGGCAATTCTATGCTTACAATGATAAATATGGAAATGTGCTGCATTTTGCAGAATAAAAACCATTGTCTTTACAACACGCAGAAATGAATTGTATCCACATCAAGTTTTATGTAAACACTCTGAAATTCAATTGGTAAGGGTTCAGCTGAATGTCTCTCTATGATTAAAGAAAAGCAATACTGGTGGTAGCATCTTCAATAGCAATTACATTTTCTCACTTAAGAAAGAATTGGAAAGAAAAGATTTTTGTCATCTGTGGACATAAGGGCAAGTGAGGGGGAAAGGAAGGACCAACAAATACTTTCAGTAGCTAAATACATTACAATCATGGTCAATGCGTGGCAAGGTATTTTTGGTTTTGTTTATTAAACTTAATGAGTTAGATGTGAGCTCTGAATCTATTATCACAAATAGGGCCCCAATCTTTTCTGTTCTTACAAAATGAAGTAATCTTCCTTTCTATTGACACAGAGATGTAATTCCTCTTTTCAAATTCCGGTGGCTGTCTCTCGATTATTGCATTAAATAGAACCTCTTGTTACTGGTTTCAAGCTTCAACATAACTTTGAAGAGAACTGCAGCTTTCTTTTCCTCCATTTATTTCTCTTTCTTTCCTTCCTGTAGTTGCCATCTCGAGGGTGTTGGGAGTATTAGTGGTGTTTCCTGCTGGTACCTGCCTTCTGCACAGCAGCTGCACAAGGCTGTCCTAGAACCTGTCCTAGGACCACACGCAGCTCTTACCTTCTCCGCCTCTGACTATCCTCTCAGATCAACCTCTGCCATTCTGCCAGATATGACTTGTTCAAAAAGTCTTTCATCTGCTTTCTGCTTGCTCACCTGTCCTTCAGGCTTGTAAAGCCTGCTGCAGCTTATAATGATGACAAAGTAAACCAAGCTAAAAAAAAAAAAAGTATATAGAAAATCCTCTTCATTAGGAACCTGAGTATGCCCCAGCTATTCATATTGGAAAATGCTTTAATACTGCTACTGATTTACTGTTGAGTGAGTATGTGTAGGTCTGCGTATGGCACATCCACTAGAGAATTTAATTGGCTAAATGAGAATAGAAATGTTCTCAGGAACATTTCTTATTCCCTTAGGAATCTGAGAATAAAGGGAAGACAAAGGAAAGAAGAATGTAACTGAGAGCTAAGCATGTAACTGCTTGCCAGAGAGAAAACAGAATTATCTGAGGAGGCTGAAGTATCAGCAGTGGGTGGGGAGCTGCTTCCATGCCCTTCTGCAGCTATGCTTGTATTTTCTCTTTTGAGTGACTTAAACTTATGTCCTTGCTGTGTTGACCAGTCTATCGAAAGAGACTTGCACAATAGTACCAAAGTAGTGTAACTATGCTGGCATCAGTGGAATTACCAGCTGAAGAAGCAGTCCAATCTGTCCGCTTAAGAATTAAGAAAAGACATAGTTAAGACATGGAGAGAAAGATATTTATTTGCATGGGTTCATGCAAATAAAGTAAAACACAGCTATCATTTTTGGCATGAAAGAAAATTCTCCTGTAATATGGATAAAGATGATATGGAACTAAAAATTCTAGAAAACTGACATATGACTTTTTCACACCTCCAAGGATGAATGTTTTGATGTAGGCGTAACGTGCAAATGAATTAGCCTTTCAAATTCAGATGGAGCAAATCTGCCTCATTCTAGTCCTAGAGCATGGAAAGTATTTGCTAAGACCTAAAAACTATCATATGCTTTAGCAAACTATGACATGAGTGGAAATTTCCACTTGGTCAATAGCAAGTAGATTTTTGGTACAGGCTTCAGAAGGGACAGTAAATAAAATACATGTAGTCTGGCATAGCTCAGGGTCATATTTTACCTATGTTTCAATTGGTGTTGGCGATTGGACAGAAAAATGAAACTAGCTAGAAAGAGATGAGAACATGAGCCAAACTTGCTTCTGAAGAGTGCACTGAACTAGGTTACAGGAAGCCTATGACCAATCCTGCTTGATAAGGTGTGTGCACTTGGGATACATTCATGGCTGCCCCCCAGAAGATTTGCCCTCTGCCCTTAGAGCAGAGCCAGGTCTGTCATTCAAAATCCTTTTATAAATCTTAGAAGCCAACCCTCCAATGGGTACGGACATTAAATCTTCTTAATTCTGAAAACAAAAATATTTAAATCAAAATAGGAAAGATATTCTGACTATAAGGGAAAGAAAAAAAGTGCTGGAAGGGTACATAAGGTTGTCACGGAACCCTTTTCAGTGGGGGATGTTGGGGACACTTGGTCCAGTATCTGTCATCCTCAATTACTGCCTATAGCTATGCAAGTCTGTAGGCTATAGCTTAACAAGAGGCTTTTCTGTGCCTGCTCTGCAGTTTGCAGCCCTTCAGTTTTGTCTCTGCCTTTGCAAGACCCTGATGTAAACCAGATCACTGAGATGATGTAGGTTAAAAAAGAAACTCGTCTTAAAAAGGGAAAAGAAGTGAGAGGCATTATTGGATATAACTGTTTACACTGGCAAGGGAACTGTGAATTGTCTTAAATGGCCAGCAGCAGCTCAACCTCTTCGAGGCAGGGGAATGAGTGAGTGTTTGCACTTACAGGCAGTAATTACAGCTGCTGCTCATTCCCCACTCTAGAGAAATTAAGCTGCTCCTGATTTAAGCTGTAGTTTCATGGTACAAAGTGTTATGTCTCAGTGCCTGTTGACTTATTTTTTCTCCTTCTCTCCCTGCAGCACCTCCCCTGCTCCGTGCTGTGTCAGCACAAGTCTTTGTTCATCTATTAGGTGGATTGGGAATTAGGGAACTAATCTGACTTTAAACAAACACAACAAAACCGATTACTTCCATGCCTAAAAACCCTGCGATGTGAGGACTGAGTGTATAGGATGAAACTACCGTAGCATCCCTTTTGGTGTCGGTAAACTTGGCCTTATTACATGTCCCTAACAGACAGCCTTATTCGGTGCTCCACAGAGATAATGGAGTCACAGAACAAGCGGTGTAAAAAAGCATGGCTATCCATCAATTGCATCCTTTCTGCTAGGCACACTGTCACTAAACATTAATAAAATCTTATTGTTACTCAGCTTTAAACCTCCAATAACAGCAACGCTATGCCATAACTAAGTACTAATCCTATTAGGAAAAAAGCATTACCTTTTATATTTTCCCTTAAAGAAGAAATATTTCACTGTTGCATTCATCGCTAACAGAAAAACTATTATTTCAGTAAACAGTTTATAAACATTAAAAGAAACTGAGTGAGGTTTATGGGATTTAAAGACACTTTTCATTATTTGTTAACAGGATTTAGCTCCTGCACGCTACTTCAAACGTCCCTCTTGAATACACTTTTCTTCAGTTTTGTGTCTTGAAAGACGACTGGAAAAAATCTCTTACCTGAGCTGGATTTTCTCAAAAAATCAACAAGAAGACCTGATGTCAATTACAGGATTAAGCAGCTGTACAAACGTTGTACAATATGCTAAAAAGCATCTTCAATGAATGCTTTCTGGTTAGACTGTTAGTTCTGTCATGAATATTTCAGTTATAAAGTTTTAAAAATTGACTCTAATTAAAAGGCATGCTAAGAAGAAAGTGGTTATAACTTAATCTCCCTTTGACTGGCCTCATCACGCATTCACCAGCAAATTATTTCTTTTCTTGACACAAATATGATGTTTGCTGGTGTCAGCTAGTGCCAGTACATAGACAAATGCTTATGGGCTAAAAGGTTAATATACCATACATTGTCCCTTTGCAGTAACAAGCAAAATCTGCAACTGTCTTCTTTATATTTACAATAAAATATTTATCTTTTCCATAGACAGGAAAACCCACAAACATTTATTGATTTTATTGACAGATTAACAATTCATTTTTAAAATGCATGATCCTTATACACCAACTCTTATTTTTCACTTTATTGCATCACTTTAATATTTTACACTTGATGGGGATGGGGTAAGAGAAGTCAATAATAATTTGATTGAATAAATGTCATACAAGAAGATTCATAGAATAACAATCTTGCAAAGAAATCCTCCTAGCTGGGGTTTAGCGTGTTGCATCCTCTGAGAACTACTTGATAGTCTCTTTAAGATGCACAGGAGCATCTCTGTAGAAGGAAAGATGACAAATTCACTGACCTCAGTATAAATGCTCTAAAGATGAAGGCTTGAAAATCATGATAAAAAGGAATGTTTGCTGGTAAAGAACTGGAAGGAATGGAAAGTTTCACTTATCTGAGAAGATAAATTCGGTGGCTGGTAAGATCTGAACATTATGGAGACTGTAAAATCACTGGCGATATGGGGGAATGAAGTATGTTTTAGTAGCTGCCAAAGCTGTGGTATAGCTAGATCAGTGTATAAACTAAATTGAAACAAAGCCACAGCAATGCCTTGTCAAGATTTCACCATCAAGCAAAAATGTGGCAGCAAATGAGGGAAAAGTGGAGCAGATTAGAAGCTTTTGACAGGTTCTGAATCAGCTGGTGGCAGTTACCAGCATGGAGGTTTGCACAGCGTCTAGCCAGCCATTCATATCAGCCACTGCTTTGTAGAGATTATTCTAACTTTTTTTCTCACATTATAACTTCACAGAGAGGGCTGCACTTTCAGCCAATGAGCAAAGAATTTATCAATAGAAAATTAATAGAGAACGGCTGCATGGTTCAGCAAGACGATTACAAACTGGATTTTTTGTCTGTAATTTTTCAAGTGCTGAAAAAAATATCTTGGGTAGAATGATTACAGTCAAGAGAAACCAATTAAACAGATTTGTTTCCCATGGAATGTCTCAAGTGTATTAATTTCTATGTAAATGCTGCTTTCAAGTAGTCAGAAAAAGCCCCTTTACAGCCATTCCTTCCCGAAAAATTGTAAATAAAAAGTGGAGGCTATTGGTGGATTCGTTTGAGGTATTTTTCAGCTTTCAAACATAATAAAACACTTTAAGAAAAAGAAGGTAGTCTCTATGAAAATGTAAAATTAAGCTATAACCCAACTTTTGACCCTGCTGATGAGTCTTCCATGTGATGTGTTTTCTGTGGCTGTAGTGTTCTTAAAACAAAACAAGGAAATTACACATTCAAAACCTGCAGTATTAAGGTTGCAAAGTCAAGCAATCACAAGATAAGAAATACCAGTTTAGGTTCCCATCTGCATCTTATTTTGTCCCTATCTGTCTGTTTATGTTATTAGCTATTTTTTGATAACCTGTACAAATCCTATTTTTTGTTACATTATTTTGGCATATTTAAACACCTCTTTTTTCTTCCCATTGACTACACAGCCACACTGTTAAAAAGTCCTTATTTCTGTAAAAATGTTCCTGATGCACTGGCAGGCTGTTTGTAAAGTAGCAGCATGCTCAGGAATCACATTCACAACTGTATCAGGTCTTCCTGTTCCTGAGCAAGCTACCACCACAGGTCTGTCTGCACTGACATAGTCCCCTCTAGGCTATCTGAGCCTCGTTCTTCATCTGTGTCCTACCTACCACTCATGCTTGTTTTGTCCACATTCTGTTATCCACATACAAAACAAAGCCTTTCTACGATGCAGGGTCTTTCCAGGCTGCTCTGTACTTCATGCGGTAGTGAAGGGGATGTGAGAAAGAGCTGCGGTTTGAGGTTTTTGTGTGTGGTGGGAATGGTGCTGACTGCCTCATTGTACCCTGCAAAGCTGAGATGTGCCAGTGAAAGGAGCAGGGTTAGGGTGAGAGAAGGATGTGAATGTTACCGTTCCTGCAAGTGTGGCAGGATTGCAGGGCAGGGCAGTCTGGCTGACAACCAGGACAGAGCTAAAGACTTCAGGTTTTATGGGTCACCAAACTGGAGGGGGGTAGGCAACATGCCTCACTGTTCACTGTTTTCTTCTTCTGCTGCAATCTGCCGGCAAAATATAGCTCTCCTCCACTTAATATTTTCTCTTAAAGTAACATCTACAGTTCCTGCACTTTTATGTTGTTGTAAAACATGGATTACATTTTTATAAATTCAAGAGTAATAATATATCATTGAACAAAGGCATAGGTAGAGGGAATTGTCAAGTTTAAACTGAGCTGTCAAGGTGAATAGATTATACCTATAGGATGTTTCTTGCTCAGTATTTCTGACTGTTGACCTGAGAAATTTGGGTCCTTGACCCTGATTGATACAAAGAGAGCATAAGTTAACTTTAAGGTTGACACTAGTTATTGGTGTAAATGCAATTTATATGCTCAAAAAGGTGGGTAATCTACTCTGTTCGTTCCTATACTGTAAATACCTCAAAATCTGAATGCAGCCAAATTTCAATGAAGAGAAAGGGCGAAAACATGTCACATCACTACAGAACTATTGGTTTGAGCTCAATAACCTGCAAGGCTTTGTGACATTACTTGTAGAAAAGAGCAACTGAAACTACATGAGGATAATGGAAGACAAGGAAGTATCCCACTTAGAAAAAAGGTTAAAATGAAATACATATTTCCCCAAAAGTGCAGTACACCTGGTTAACCTGTTGTCTTTGAATAAGTTTAGAGAAGTAAATCTACTACAGTATTACCAGGGCAATTAGTAGTTAAACTACTGAAGACAGAGATTGGTACAAGAATTATTAGGAAGTGAGGAACAGCTAAAGCAGAGATGATAATGGATTTTGTTAAAGGGGAAATATTATTAATGAAATTCCTCCAGGATCAGTCTTGCTACTGATGTCATGTAAAATTTTCATTAATAATCTCGACACAAAGTTGAACTTGAACACAGGGAAAATTCTCAAATGACTCTTCTGTGAGGCATGGGTGAGCTTTTTCTCTGGGCTAGGCATAGGTGCCTAAACCAGGAGGTTAGTGAAGGCAGCAGAGAGAAAAAGTCATCCCCAGAGGCTGGCGCATGGCACCTAGGTTAGCTTCCTGCTCTGAATCGCTCTTTTAACTACAGAGAGGGAGCCAAGATGCAGCAGGAAGCCTATCTTCCCACTGTAGGGAATAATGACATTGTTTATTATACACGGTTGAAAACCCTACATTCAGGCCTGTTCTAGTTCTTGTTCACAATGTTAAAACAGGGCTTGAACATTGGCTGTGAAACCTGCCAACCCCCTCTGGAGACTCTACTTGAGTCCATAGATAATTTAAATGTACATGAAAGGACTTGCCTAAAGCCAGTGTATTTCAAGTACTGTACTTCTTAGGTCTTTAAAGGATGCTTTTGCAGTAAGTTTCCTTTTGTTCCTGCAAAATACATTTGTAGGACAATATCTAATGCTCAGTCTCACCAGTACTCACCTGCTGCTTCACAGGGTGCCGTGTACCTGCTTAAGCACTAATCCTTTCCTTCACAAATTAACCTAATTAAATTAGAGAAAGAGAAATTGCTCTCAGCTTCTTACTTACCTTCAAGTTTGATGCTCCTTTTTCAGAACTTGCCTTCGTTACAAAAAGCCAAAACCCAACTCCTCTCCCACCTCGATAATTGTTAAGAATCTAGCTGAAAATTGATAGTACAATACTTACTTGCAGCAATGCAAAAGACATTGAGGATTAACAAAAGCTAGTTGTAATTTTTTTGTCTCATTATATTTATTTATGAACAGCTGTCCAGCTCCTGGCTGCTAGCTGCTATCCCTTATATCATAGCCTGTAGCCTCCAGGGTTGAGTGCATTGGGCAAGGGGGTCGGTGGGAGGGGAGGACTGTTTGGTTTTGGTTTCTTTCTGCCTGGGTCATTTCTGTGGCTTGGTTTACACTTTGGGCCCTGTGGTGGGTTGACCCTGGCTGGATGCCAGGCGC
This sequence comes from Aquila chrysaetos chrysaetos, assembly GCF_900496995.4. Lineage (NCBI taxonomy): Eukaryota > Metazoa > Chordata > Aves > Accipitriformes > Accipitridae > Aquila > Aquila chrysaetos. The sequence continues at coordinate 21,166,865 of NC_044004.1, forward strand.
CCACCAAAGCTGTTCTATCACTCTCTCACCTAACCTGGATAGGGGAGAGAAAATATAATGAAAGGCTTGTGGGTCGAGATAAGGACAGGGAGAGATCACACAGCACTTAGCGTCACTGGCAAAACAGAATCAACTTGGGGAAATTAATTTAATTTATTACCAATCAAATCAGAGTAAGATAGTGAGAAATATAACCAAATCTTAAAACACCTTCCCCCCACCCCTCCCTTCTTCCCAGGCACATCTTCCCTCCTGGATTCTCTACATACCAGCCACAGCGGCGCAGGGGCATGGGGAATGGGGAATGGGGTCAGTTCATCACATGTTGTCTCTGTCGCTCCTTCCTCCTCAGGGGGAGGACTCCTCACACTCTTCCCCTGTTCCACCGTGGGATCACTCCCATGGGATACAGTCCTCCACAAACTTCTCTAACGTGGGTCCTTCCCACAGGCTGCAGTTCTTCACTAACTGCTCCAGCGTGGGTCCCTTCCACGGGGTGCAGTCCTTCAGGCACAGACTGCTCCAGCGTGGGTCCCCCGCGGGGTCACAAGTCCTGCCAGAAAACCTGCTCCAGTGTGGGATCCTCACTCCATGGGTCCACAAGACCTGCCAGGAGCCTGCTCCAGCGCGGGCTTCCCATGGGGTCACAGCCTCCTTCGGGCTCCCACCTGTTCCGGTGTGGGGTCCTGCCTGGGCTGCAGGTGGATATCTGCTCCACCGTGGACCTCCCTGGGCTGCAGGGGGACAGCCTGCCTCACCATGGTCTTCCACACGGGCTGCAGGGGAATCTCTGCTCCGGTGCCTGGAGCATCTCCTCCTCCTCCTGCTTCACTGACCTGGGGGTCTGCAGGGCTGTTTCTCCCACATATTCTCACTCCTCTCTCTGGCTGCAGTTGCACAGTTTGGGTTCCCCCCCCCCCCCCTCCCCCCTCCCTTCTTAAATATGTTATCACAGAGGTGCTACCACCATTGCTGATAGGTTTGGCCTTGGCCAGCAATGGGTCTGTCTTGGAGCCGGCTGGCATTGGCTCTGTCGGACATAGGGGAAGCTTCTAGAAGCTTCTCACAGAAGCCACCCCTGTAGTCCCCCTGCTACCAAAACCTTGCCACGCAAATCCTATACAGGCCCATATGCAACAGTACAATGGGGAAGGTTAAAATTTGCAACTCAGTTTAAGAAAGGAGGCAGAATGCCCCAAATTTTCTAAACTTTCTGAAATTTAACACACAATGTAAGTGACACCAGTCTTCCCTTATTCCTGTTTCCCTGTGGCCAGACCTGACAATACAATCAGACGGTACTCAGTGATATATACCATTGATCTCACTGATCAACTTTTGTAAAATAAATACCCAAATTTCTCTCTCTGAAGGGAGTCAACTTAAGGTGCTAGTGGAGGTTTGGACACAAAATACCTGTTTGGCTGTTCTATAAACACCCTATGCTAGGTATGTATAACAAGCACCATTGTATACAGAGGTCTGATCACATGTTTTCTAAAAGGATTTGGAGAAGGGCAGAGAAGGGTATCAGAATCAATAGAAAATACCTATCTTACAGTGTGTGACAAAAATAGGTTTCTTTAGACTATAGAGCAGGGGCTGAGAGCTACTGAATGTACCTTGTAAATACTCCATGTTTTTAACAACAAAGAATAAGAGCTGTTTGGCTTTAAAAAAAAGAAAAAAAATGCTGAAGGCACAAAGGGATATGTACTGTAAGGCAGTGAAGCGTGGAATAGAATTCTAGCAAAAGTAGTCGAGGTAAGAAATGTAACGAATTCTGATCTGAAGATTGATCAGTTTGTGAAAAGCATGATTTTGTGGCTATTATGATATACGTGGTTTTGTTGCCTGTGTTAGGAAGCATTCTATCTTACTGACTCTGGGTATGCATGTTCTATCTTCCTAAATTATCATTATTTAGTCTGAATAAAAACATTTACTAGTTTAGCTGATGTCAACCAGTTAACAAAAGAATTTGCACCTTCATTTGACTGCTTAATTTTGAACTTTGACCCTGATCCTTCGACCCTGAGCAAGAATTTGTATGAACTTAATTTAAAGAAATGCAAGCATCTATAATGATTGCAGTAAGTACAAACTCAGCATATTGTGAAGTACATATAGGTTACAAGGAAATGTGCTATCACCACCTATATTCAAATAAGATCTCAGAAGACTGTGTGCTGTTAGCTGATGATAGAATATTTTTCGGCTATTCAGTTTACAGAATAGCATTCCCAGCAGCTGTCACCAAATTGGGTCTTGAGCTAGTCTCAGTCTAAGCGGAGTGTAGCGATTTGGCAGGAATCACAAATGAGCAGCAGCCATTGATTTGCTGTGTGGAATATGAATGGCAGAGTACTTCGAGGGTTAACCCTGAAATGCAGCAGATAATTTGAGAAAGATTCTTTAAAAAATATTTGAACAAGAGACTTCTTCAAAACAATAGATACTGAAATAGGAAATGCATAGATAAATTATGCATTCAACACGAAAGATCTCACATCATATAGGAATGTTTTGTCTCTTAGAACATCATGCTGAAAGGGAGACGTCAGAAAATGGAGCAGTCAGAACAATCCGTATTTTCACATCCAGTTTAGTTTTGCTACAGTCCTGCCCTAATTATTTAAAACCAGCCTAGGATGAGAGTGTCTGTCAGTCCCTCTATTTACACCACTTAGAAGTTTTCTGTGGAGACAGTGAACAAAGTTGCCATGGTGTTCTGTAACTTAGATTCTTGTTTTAGGGGTAGGTACATGATCACCAAATTAATTTTGAAGTAAGCTATTGTAAAGCCAGCCAAATAAAACCACTTGAGAAGTCTGGAAAAGACTGATCCTTAAGGTAAAAGGTCCAAAATCCATCATCATGCTGCTGCCAGTAAGCTACTGTTAGCACATGCTTAGGCATATGCCTTTCCGAATTTGCAGATGTCACTGATGCTTCAGAGGTTTGGGGGAGTAGAATGCATAAGTAACAGTTATCACTATGGTCATTAACTTCTGGGTTTGGAAAGTCTTTTGCATTATGATCGAGAACTTTCTTCCAGATGACAGCCAGAGGCAGTAAAAGAAAGATAGAATCTTTAGGGTGATAGGACCCACACATAATTATATGACAAATTATAATGACAAAGTTGGGCTTAGGATCTGTAATGCGATGTACTGAAATAAAATCCATTTTCATATAATTCATGCAGGACTACTGCTGTTTGCAGTAACCATCTTTGAAAAGCACAATATACTCTCTCTGCATCAAGAAACACTCTTTTCCTCCATGAGTGTTTATATTTGTTTTTTCCTCATAACCTAATCTAATTCTGAGATATAAACATAATTTGCAGGGGGATTCATATGGGTTTAATACAGCTTCAATGGACAGTCCAATAAGAACTGGATCAGGTCCTTACCATATTTGTGGACAAGTGCTGACATCGAACTTACATAAAAATATTTTAAAATACATTATTTTGCATCATAATATTTTTGAGCCATAATTTTAAAATCTAAAATAAAATCATTGCAATTCTGCCACAAAAGAGTAAATGGCAAAAAGAATAACTCATCCAAGAATCACCCTTTATGAAAGATAGTGCTTACCCTTGCACGTAGCAAAAGATGTTAACTTTAAAACAGCCAGCAGAAATTACAGGCTATGCTTGTTAGTAATTGTCATCCTGCCTTATGCTTATGAGTAGCAAACCACTCTATCTGTTTTCTTTGCAAGTGCTAGAATGTTTGTAAGTGAAATAGTCTACATTTTTAGGGCCCAGTGAATGTCAGGTTCTCATAATCTGGAACTGGGAAGACACAGCTAGCGTTACAACCCATTTTGATTGCCACCAGTCACCAGCCTGGGTTGTTGGTTGAGGGATCACATACCATTCACCAACCAGGCTTGCTTATTAAGGGCACACTTGCAGTCCACCCTCTAGATGCAGGCTGAAGCAGATGGGAGAGGGAATCTTGACAATGAAAGCAAATTGCTATTCTCTCTTACTGAAAGATGCTAAAGCAGAAATGGACCATGTCACCCCTTGTACTATATTATCAAAGGCTATGGGATGCATTATATTTACTTAACACCTACTACTAATAAGCAAAGCTACAGGTGAGCAAGATTTGTCAGGTTTCGTTAATTGCTACAAAGAGGTCTAGATCCTTGTATTATTTCTTAGGACCTTGAGGGTTTTTTTGGATGATGCTGTGTCTGTATCATCTTTCTTCTGTTTTCTTCTCCCTTCTCTTTGAACCTCTTTGTTAATCCTGTATAGATCTCTGGCTCCCATTTCCTTTACCTGTCAGGGGCTCTGGCAAGTCCACCACACAGTATTGACCCTTACCTTTCAGATCTTGAAGTTCTGTCTGTCACATCACCTGCTTCTTCTTCCTTTGTGCCTGCATGTGCTTTTAAATTGCCTAACTCTAATCAATATGATTATTAGATTAGATTGCTCCCAGATTAGATGTTCTTTGTTGCAGCATCAGTTTTAGTTTGCTGTTTCTTCTCTGTCTAGGTTATCTTGGTACCTTAATTAACTTTACATAAAGGCTGGCCTCAGCCTTATGGGAATGTTTGAATCTCTTGTATGAATAGAGTTGTGACTGCGGCCTCATACCTAGGACTTGCCCTGGAAGAAAGGAGAATATCCACACCTTTCCCCAGGTAACAGAGGATATCTTTCTCTCTGACTATGATGCAAGAGAAAATACTTACTTGGCAGATTTCAGGTGGACTGAAAAACCAACATGTGTGTATTCTTGAAATACTACAACTTAACTAGTAAGTTCAAATCAGTGCCTGTTGATATAAATTACTTTCCTGGTATTTTCTAATAAGCAAAGAAAAATATGTAGTGTATCATAAATCAAGAGATACTTTCCTAAGTGCTTAAGATTTGAAATAATCACAGTTAGTGAAAAGGTAGTATGATGTGAAGGGCTTCCAATGCAGATTTGGAAAAATTTGGCCTGATAGATACTCTGTGGACTGTTTGTTACAGGAGGCTGATAGATGGTAATCTAAACCCATCCTTATTCTTCCCAGAAACACTACTTCTGACACCATAAATGGTAATGTTAGACCCTTTTCTTTCCAGAATGTGGAATTGGATTATACCTCTTTATTGCTTCCCACTGTCTCTTTTCTTCTTCCAAATAATGCAAGAACATAATGCAGACCTTTTAGTTCTATAACAGGAAGACAATATATTATTCTATAGTAACATTTAGAAAAAAAAAAAAACCCTAAGAAAAAAAAACTCCCTTTATTAAACCTGAAACATAATTAGAAACAATGCGGAAAAATTTAGATGGGTATGTTGATTGTAAATGCGGAGACCTACTGACAAGCGTATCATAATAAATCAAAAAATTAAATGAAAAAATACTGTATGCACAAAAAGGGAAGATGTTACAGAATTCTGGCCAAGAAACAAAAAAGTTTGACTTATTGTCTGAAAAGTCTGTCAAGCCCTGAGTATAGTGCAGTTGTAGTGCTGAAGACAAACTCGTTTCTCAGTTTGTACTGTTAGGAGGATGAAATCAATGATGGATATACTATTTCTATCTAAAATTGTGGCTACACCTCACCTTGAATATAGTGTGAAGTACTGGTATAATGCAACTTTGCAGTTTATGCCACTGACTTTGAAAGCACAGAATGGTAGAAAAAAAAGCTCAAATTGTTAGGATCTATACAGAAGAAAAGTTTAAATTAGACTTTATTCTAATTGAAAAATGAAAAGTTTCACTGGAATTTACTGAAGTTTCATATTTATGGCAGAAGTTAGTGAATATAAAACTCAGTGGCATTGCTGAAATACTACAATATATAATTTGATAAACTAGTGGAAGAAAGCAAGAAGTAATAAAAATATGTTCAGGCAGATGATAGAAAGCAAAATGTTATACTAAGGATAGCTGCTGAAGGAACCCAAAATAGTGAGAATACAAGGGCACAGTCTGTGGTAGTAAAACCAGCTTCATGTCTTGCTTCTGCATTACCCTTTGCTGGGGAGCAACAACCAGTTGAGAGGCTGGTCTATAAAATAAAATTATGTGAGATGATAAAAATATTTTCTTTTTTCCTAGAGCCTTTTTTCAGTGATCCAGTCGAGGTGGAAATTTGCAAACAGGGAAAGACAATGGGGACTAATGAATAGGGTAGTTGAGCAATGTGGTAAAGCCAGTCTACAAGTTTCAGAAAGAAGCAGATGATAGGTTTGTACACTGGAAAGGCAGAGAGGGCTAAAAGCAAAGTGAAAGGAAAAGAAGAAAATGGTTGTGAGCATCAGAAAACATTTTGTTTAGTATTTATTTAGATATAAGTAACAATTTTAAATAATTTCTCTGAAAACATTGATTTTAAGTGTCTCCCATCATAATAATAACTGCATCTTAAAAACAATAAATCCATTTATCTTCATAATGGGACTTTGATTTGGGAATTTTGCCCTCATAGGGGAGGAAAATAATGCTTACATTTGCATAGAAAGTCTGAGTCAGAGCAGGAAACTGTAAACAGCCTAATCTTCTCACTACTGACCAGTCTTTCCCGGTTGCTCCTAGTTAATCTATCTCTAGAAGAGATTTTCTGTTGGTTTTTTTTTTTGTTGTTTGAGTTTTAAACTTCATGCTCCTGAAAGCAGGTCTGAATAAGGGAAGTGGTGGAAATACTCACAGAGGCTGTGTTTATGGAAATAGTGTTTTCAGTGTGGAACCAGGAAATTTAATAGACAGTGCCAGGAAGCCAGGCACTATTGACTACAGACTATATAAAGGCAAACAGACTGTGTCAGGGAGCGCGTGAGAGGAAGGAGGCTTAAACTGCGTCATAATTTAGGTGATGATTGTGTTTGAATCATGGACCCAAGGTGGACAACATGCTCCATGTAGGACACCTGAAACTCTGGACAGGAGTCTTGTATTTTTCTAGGTTTCCTACTCATAGAGCCCATCAACCTAAACCAGCTTAAAGTTGCAGACAAGCAGAAGGTATAAAATGTTGCCGTTCAGCCGCTGAGGTGCAGACAGAACTGAAACTGTGTAATCTGGCTAGGTAGCTGAAGGTTGGAGTAAAACTTCACATGAATCTGACTGCATAGAAGGCAGAAAAAGAAAGCAGCCTGTAAATGCCCTATTGGCTGTAAGTGAGATGATTTAGTTTAATGCACGTGGTTGTGAGTGAGCTGGTACTGTTTATGAATAAGACTTACGGACATCAGGACACCAGACAGTAATTAACTGGGATGCCAGTATGCGATTTCAGTTGCATATATGGATTGAGTTTTGCTAGTTTAATTTTCTTTTAATTATTGCCTTTTCCCACATGAAATCTGCAGTTTCATAATCCTGAGGACTTGTGAGTAGGAGCAAAAATTAGAGAAGACCAATGTTGTAAAATGTTTGACTCCTAAATTCTGGTGGTAAATATGATTTTAAAAGGAGATTTGAGGTGGTCAGTTTATTTACCACCTGGGGATTCCAGATGCAGGTATTTTGGATAGAAGGATAGCAGCATAGGTTGTTAGTGAATTTTTTTTTGTTTGTTTGTTTGTTTTCAAGTATGTAGCTATATGTAGGCTATAAGAGGAGAATGCTACCAAATACTCATTGTCTTAAAGGCTTAATGATAAATACTGTAAGCAGTTTAAATAAAACTGTATTTTCTTTTTAATATATGATAAGAGCAGTAGCTCCTATACTTAGCTTTCTTAAGACTTTCCCTTGGAGGAATTCTTCTGACTTCTAGCTAAAGTAAATGATTTGCTTTTTTACAACCTTTTTGATTTTTTTTTTATTCCTCCAACCTCACCAAAGTTTCAGTTTTCCAGGGGGAAGGTATTGGGAGAAAGTAAGGGTCAAATCAACTGTCCAAACATCATACAGAAGAAAATGCTTTATAGAGATGAGGAATCTTTCTCTCTAAAATGATAAAACCTTTCAGCTGAAGCTTGATGACCTATAAAAGAAAAAAATTAACTTTTATATGCATATCTTGAAACTGAGATTAGGGTTTTTTTTTTCAAAAAATTCAATGTTTTTAAAAAATTAAAAAATGTCTGGAAGGTTTAAAATTGACATATGTGCAAACAGTAAGAAATACGAGAAAATCAGGAGCAGCTTCAGCAATGATGAAGCTGCGAATTGGTGAAGAACAGCATTTCAGTTCCCCGCACAAATCAATATGCCCATATTTCTGACTGCATAATTACAAAATACATTATGTTCTAAAGTGAACATTTACCGAAACTGATGAATTACCAAAGTAGTTGGACTCTCTTAAAGTGTGTTGGTGATGATCGTTGCAGGGATTTTGCTGGCAGGCATTCCTTATTACCAGAGCTGTTAAGGCTGCATTTTCTAGAAAGCCATCGAAAAAGAAATTTTATATGTTGAGCTTTGAAACAGAATATGAATACTGCACTATGCCAGTAGCAGAGCTCTGCAAAAAATGTGATGTCAAATTAAGCTCTGCAGAGTTTGCAAAGTTTCAGCTAAACTAAAATATTCCATGCCACACTTTTAGTAGAAAGCCTTTATTGGGAATTTTTGTAAAAATTGGGTGCATTAGTTTTAGTAAGTTCCCTTAACAGACTGCTAATTTTAACAGATGTATTGGGTTTGTGTGGCAAGGTTTTGGTAGCAGGGGGGTTACAGGGGCGGCTTCTGTGCGAAGCTGCTAGAAGCTTCCCCTGTGTCTGATAGAGCCAGTACCAGCTGGCTCTAAGATGGACCCGCCGCCGGCCAGGGCCCAGTCCATCAGCGATAGTGGTAGCGCCTCTGTGATAACATATTTAAGAAGGGAAAAAAAGTTGCAGCAGGCACAGAAACGGCAGCTGAGAGAGGAGTGAGCATATGTAAGAGAAGCAACTCTGCAGACCCCCAGGTCAGTGAAGCAGGAGGGGGAGGAGGTGCTCCAGGCACCGGAGCAGAGATTCCCCTGCAGCCCGTGTGGAAGACCATGGTGAGGCAGGCTGTCCCCCTGCAGCCCATGGAGGTCCACAGTGGAGCAGATATCCACCTGCAGCCCAGGGAGGACCCCACACCAGAGCAGGTGTGTGCCCGCAGGAGGCTGTGACCCCGTGGGAAGCCCATACTGGAGCAGGCTCCTGGCAGGACCTGTGGATCTGTGGAGAGAGGAGCCCACACTGGAGCAGGTTTTCTGGCAGGACTTGTGACCCCGCGGGGGACCCACGCTGGAGCAGTCTGTGCCTGAAGGACTGCACACCGTGGAAGGGAGCCATGCTGGAGTAATTCATGAAGAACTGCAGCGCATGGGAAGGAGTCACGTTGGAGAAGCTCATGGAGGACTGTCTTTCTCCCCTGTCCAGTTGAGGAGGAAGGGGAGTGATAGAGCGGCTTTGGTGGGCACTGGCGTCCAGCCAGGGACAACCCACCACAGCAGACAACTGGACATAGTGAACTTCACAGACCTACTTCACAGCTAAACTGTGTCTCAGTCTTTTTCTTATTTTAGGGGTAGCCTGAGCCTACTGGCTTCAACAAGTATGTTCCAAATAAGCCATTTTGGCTTTTTTTACCAAAGAAATTAACTACAGAAATATCCATTTTCTTTCAGGGACTCTTTTAGAGTAAAACCAGTGGGAAAATTTTTTCTCCTGGGTTATATTGTTGTTAAAGCCAATGAGTTAAAAGGATCCCAACTCATGTGGATGAGAGCACAGAGGCAGTTTGTTGCATTCATCTTGGGATCTGAGCTGAGAAATAATGAGACACACTTCAGCCAGTGATTCCTCCCGCTCCATGAAAACTCAAAAGTGTTTTTCTGTCACACTTTATAGTGCTTCAGGAGGGAGGAATGCTCCTTGCAAACACCTGGGGATGAAGAAGAGTGCCCATCCAGAGATTAGCAGAAAGACATAAAAGAGGGAAGCTGCCCTAACTGTCTATGAAGCAGCCAAGCAGAAAAGTTTTAACATCCCCACCAGGCATTACTTTTTTTCTTTCTTCCACCCCACCCACCCCCCCCCCCCCCGGGCACTACAAGTCGGAGATAAAGAGGCTAAAGGAAGAGATACCTTGATGGAGCTGGAATGCATGAAGTTCCTGGGGCTGGGTGTGGACAGGATACCTTAGGACTGTGCAAGGGGCCCCAGTAAGTTCTGGGAAGTGTTGGACCTATGGGTGTTAACCCAAACAAAATTAAGGTACATGTGAGGTTTCTCCCCTTTTTGCATGTAATTGTTATGTAAAATGTTGATTTTTACCAATATTTAGTTAAACTTACTGTTAGAGATTTTTTTAAGCCATCTTCATAATGCTGAAATTAGGCTGTTTGGTTTCTTCGTGGACATATGAGGTCGGGAGAAGAATACTAATGAATGTGAATAACAAAATAAAAAACTGAAATATATGCATCCTGACTTCTCCCCAGGTTCTGACAAGTGAATTTTGAGGCTTGGTAATTACAGTCATGCATAAGAAGGTTGTTAAACACCCATAAGTGAAAAAGGCTGCATTTCACATAGTTACCATATATCTGTGTTTATCTACATTTTCTCCATTTTCCCATTCAGAAGTCTTATCCAGCTAGAATTTGAAAACTGTGAGCACTTGTCTTGGGATATCTGAACAGCCTGACGTCATTCAAGCAACCTTATATCTGTGTCTGAGGTTATATGGACAGATCAATGGAAAAAAGACTATGGGCAGTGACTGAGTTGCACCTTGGACAAATTAAACTCACTAAATATATACTACACATCTCAGGCAGATTTCCACCTCTGAAATCCTGGAAAGAAATATGGAACTCTGATTTTCCACTCTGCACAGATGTATTGAAATGGAAGTGAAGTCCTGACTTTATTTTTACTTTTTGCTTTTGACTAAATATTCCAGTCATATTCCTTTTTCTCTGGCAGCTGGGGAGAAATATGAGAGGGAGAGGAAAGAGGCAGCACTCAAAGAAGACTTGGGAGACAGGTTTTATTCTTAGCCATGCTATATATTGGATCAAAATGCCTTCCTTTCTACAGCATTTTGAGATCCTAGGGCTAAAAGTGGCTCTGTCATGAGGCTTTATTATTATTATTGTTGTTCATATTTAAACTTCCTGTGCTATTTTATGGTTCTAATTAAGAGAAAAGTAAGAAAAAGGCTGTACTGGAGTGACTCACAAAAGATTCTTATTCAGTGGGATTTCAGGTTTGTCACTTTACTGTAAATTACAAGTTATTTTCTTTCAGAGACTGCAATCAAGTGTCCAACTTTAGAAAACCAAATTCAGTTAAACAACTGTACAACTCTTTATTTTAATTCTAATACATGCCTTCCTTTTTATTGTTCCAAATAATTTCCTCTCTTTTTGTTTTCCATTTTCTTACTCTGTGGAGGTGTAATGCAGGTCAGAACATAAGAGTTTTCAGTCTCTTAGAGAATATATTTAGAGGCTTGTACTCTCCAGAAATGTAATTGGTAATTGATGTTTTTTTTTTTTTTTTTTTTTTTTTTTTCCTCCCCTTAATAGGCTTTGAGCTGAAAAGGACACTCCATGTTACTTAAATAGTCTATCTGACAAATTACGCTCTTTAATTCTACTTAGGAAACTGTCTTTTACATTAACTAAACATCACCCCCCTCCCCAACCCTACTTGACATTTAAAGCTTAAGCAACTACAGCCTAGTTCTAACAAGTTCTCCTTCAATGTAAATTAAAATGACGTGGTGTTGAACAAAATCATCCAGTATCAAACAGTACAGTCCTCAGGGATTTTTTTTTAATACTGTTCATGTACAAATAGAGGAATTCAATTAAAAAATAACCCAAGGCACTATGCAAAACTGCAATATTAGCAGAATGTAATGTAACTTGTCAGAGACCTCACCTCATGTATCATATATACACACACAGATATATATGTACATATAGGCACACAAACATAGGCCTAGAATGTTCCAAAACAAAGACTGCTTTCATGATTTGTGATGTTTTTATTTTAATTAGGATTATCTCTTGCTTCAGCTGGCTCATTTGGACTTACTACTGTGAGCTTCCTCAACAGCAGTATCCTTGAATTTTAATTTCTGTAGGATATAGTTATGCAATAGCTTTTTGGGGGCTTTGTATTTGTACATTTAAATAATTAGCATGAAGGTTGCTTCTCATAGTAGCTTGCAAAGTAAGTGGTGTGAATTAAACTCTTCAGATTTTACCCAAGCCCACATCCACAAACTCAGTTTTACCCTCTACCTGGGGATGGCAAATCCTAAAAGTGATGTTTAGTACTTGAAACTACCACTGAATGAATGACTTCTGCAGATTCTCTGTAATTTGCCAAGTTGCTCAAAGTCTGATCTCATTTGAGCCCCTTGTATAGTCCTCTGCCTTTTACAGGAGAACAGGAATAGATAGATCTATTTCCTCCCAGCATGTGAAGAGAAAATGGACTCATCTTCCAAAACAGGTTGGGACATAATTATAGTTAGACTATTCGGGTTCACTTACAACTATGTCTGTGTGGTTTCAGAAGATTATGGCAAAGCTGCCTTTTTTTTTTAATTCACAGCTGTATGTTAAACTTGTGTTAGACATCTGTTGAGCTCTGCTTTTTGTTTTGTTTCACATTCAATGCGAATGCATGTCATATTTTTAAAATAGATTAGTAATATTACTGAAAAACATAGTTGTGCTTATATAGCACACATCCAAAACTATTCAGCTGTGCATTGATAATGTACTTGCAGGGGCAGCAGATCATTACCGGTAGCTCGTGCAAATCCTCCCTCTTTCACTATTAGTGGTTTCAGGAACTGCCTCAGGTGGAAAAAGCATAATGTCAGTGAAATAACTTGTGATTGAAATACTGAATGGTTAGATATCCAATATGTTTAATTCCTGTTGTCCACCTGGAAATTTTAAAGACCAGGCTAATTTTACTTTTTTTTTTGTGGTGAAAATGAATAAATGACAAATTCACCAATGCAAACTCCTCTTTCCATGTAATTTCTTGTTATTTTTTATGCCAGTGACAGCTCTTCCTTTGGGTTAAACAATTCTTTGGTTTTGTGAGTATTTCCATTTGATGGCTAAACCACAAAATTCTCTGGAAATGGGCTAGTAGACTTATTGACATATTATTATAAGCAGAGAATGATTTGTTTATGTAAAATATAGTTGAAGGTGTTTTAAATCATAGCCTACCTTATAATGCTCTATGCAGCTGTACTTTCAACAGATGGAAACCCTCAAGTATTGAGCCTCTTGTAAGTGGTTTAAACAAAGGACCAACTGATATGCCTTCTTGGATCTGATGTGCATTACATGCATAGGATTAAGTGAAGCTCCTGCAAGACATGAAAGATTAAAAATATTTTGGAGAGACTAGAAACTAATGGAACATTAAAAATTATTCTCAGACATTATTTTTCCATACAATTGATCTTGAAAAACACTACAAAACCCAGACCTGCGCAAGAAAATAAACTATTAATCTAATAGGTTAATTTAGATTTTTTTCTGCAGCAATACACTATTTGTAAAGATGCTGTCCGATGTGAGTCAGTCTTGAAGTCCTAAAAGAGCATTGGAGAAACACGTAGGTTGCTTACTGATATGGTATACACAGTTTCACTGTTATAGGACTAATTCAGGGAAGTACTTAAACATGTGCTTAACTTTAAGCACTGCTTAAATCTCATCAACTTTAATGGAACTTAATTACATATGCAAGCACCCTCAAAGATTAAGATCATTTCCTGTAAATAATTTTTTTAAAAAGAGTTTAAAAAAAAACTCTTAAAAAACTCTTTAAAAAAAAAGAGTTTATGGAAAAAAACTTTAACTGTAAATTTCAAGCTACAGTACCGTGTCTGCCTAGTAAATGAACTGTTTTAAAGTAATTTTAGCTGACTTGCTTTAGGAGTAGCAAAAGTAGTGAGTGTTTATGTATTTTATTCTTTCTTTAATGCAGATGAATGGAAAGAAGCAGTGAATACGAAGCATAGCTGGCCACTTTTATCCTTGGTGCAACTCCATTGGCTCCTGTGGAATGTTGCTAGGGATGAATTTGGTCTACTGCTGGCAGAATACTTGGTCTGACTGCATGCGACAGCACAATTTAGTAAAAGCATATTAAATACACCATTTAGGCCCCACACTTTTAGCATTTTTGAGATCCATAGGAAAGACGTTGAAGCACATATGGTAAATTGCTCCCTGGAATTAATCGTCTGGTTTGATTGTTGTCTACAAGATTAAAAATAAACAGGAAGTTTTTGAATGAGAAATTTCAGAGGAAAACTGTGAGAGTTGATAAGCACACTTAATATACTATCTAGATGGACCATTGGTTTGATCTGGCATGTCAATTCTTATGTTCCTGCAAATAGCTTTTCAGTACACAAATGCCAAAAGGAATTTGGTCTCGAGCAGAGTTTAGAACAAGTTAATTTTATTTTAAGTTCTTGTGGTTTGGGAATATTAAAAAATAGAATGATCAATTTTAGTGGAATGCATACATCTTAATGCATAAGTGGAATACATTTAAGAAAGCACAAATGACTTTAGCCTCCTATCTTTCTAGGGTTGTGGGAATTCAGCTGCTCCCAGCATCAGACCAACAGTTGCTGGTGATTTAGAAAAGAAATGCAGACTCCAGGTATATTTGAAGTTGAGCTTATTTTATTTACTGTACTTCAGTGTCAAAGTGCATGAATGTTCTGTTTCCAAAAATGATCATTTTTTGTGATCCAAGGGGCAACTACTGAATCATCCAAGCATGTAATTTATGGACACTGACGCTTTTATTAAAGATCTATGAAATGCTCAGTTTTTAAAATTGGGAATATACTGAATGATGAAACATCCTTTCACAGGAGGAATGTACAAGATGGATGATCTTTTAAGATGTACTTGAGTACTCAAGGGACGTGAGAGCTGCACTAATCGTGTTAGTGCCTTGCACGTGAGTTTGTTTTAGATATGTTGCAGATTTTGTACAACAGGAGCAAACTGACTTATGTGTAAATTCAAAGTAGATCAAGTGCTGCACCAAGGCTAATATTATTGCAAGGCAACATATACTACAGGGTCTAAAAATCAGTCAACAAAAGAACCAGTTGATAGGAGGATTTTGGTTGACATCTGAATTAAGTCAGCCAACTGTACCTCTGTATCATTTGTTTCTTACACACTGATTTAACTTCTTTCAAAGTTAAGATGGAGAAACACTATTTTTTTCTCAAGTTAGTATCCATTTCTGACAAAAATTTAGTTAGGGCAAGGTTATAGAGTAGGGGCAGAAGACAGCTATCATAAACTTGCTCTAGGAAGTTAATATGTAACAAAATCACATGGTCTCAGACTTGCCCCAGTGAAGAGCTGTGATTTTCTGTCATTAAGCCTGCAAGTTGCATTTAAAGATAACTGAACTGTTTAATATGTCTCCCCCCCCCCCCCCCCCTTTTTTTTCTCATGGTAAATTCCAGCTCTGCCCTTGAATGGCTGTGACCACCTGTTCTCCCACACCTGTTTCAATTTATAAACCATATGTTGCAGTCATAGACTAGAACTGCTACAGACACGATGTGCTTTCTCGTAAATATTTCATAGGCTTCCTAGTCTCTGCGCTTCAAAATAATTTGAAAGCATTGATTTTGCTGAAAATCAGGACTGAGACTGGATGTTTTCTCAATATTACCTCTGCTCCTTAGGCAAGGAGTTATAACGGTTGCTGAATCATATAAAATCCTCATAGAACTATGAGCATATTGCTATGAGATACCAGCACTATCATTTCAAAATGATGAACCCTACTGTGATCAATGGTAAGGAAACAGAAGATATGATAACTCTTGCTGTAACACAAGTACGTTTGCAAATAATAATTTGCAGGATGATACTTCCTAAGCTGATTAAGTGTTCAAATCAGTTTTGCAATCACATGTTCAGATTGAAAATTTCTTAAAATTACTTTATGTTAAGTAATTTTGACAGTTGGCTAAATCCTCACCTGGTGCACACAAGACCTTTTAAAATTCTTTTCAATGAAGATGTAACAACTTAAAAGTACCATAAGTGCTCTGTCCACTGGTGTGGACAACTTTAAGTTCATAAACTTTTAGAAACATGATAGGCTTGGGTATTCAGGTATAAGGTACCTTTCATTCTGTTGGCAATGCAGTAAAACCTCATTCAAAGTATGTTCTATCCCTTAAACTGGCCCCTAAACAGGAGAGCTTCCATATTCATGAAAGATTGATGAATGCTAATGGTAGATAGTAAAAATATTTTTCATGAAATTAGTAGGCTTTGTATTAGATCCATTCTTTGGACTTTCAATCACTTCCTACACTGAAGTGTAGATCCCATTGCCTCCCATAGCCATATTTCTTCATCAGCTTGTGCTGAATTGATTTGGAAAGGAAAAGAAACTCTTGTGCATGGACATGCTTTCTGAAACCATTTGCCTGTGGTGGAGATTGAGATGGTCTTATGAAAGCCCTTTATGCTTCGTTGACTTTCATCTACTGTAAAGCATTTGGATGAAGGGGAATTGCTTGCAAAATGATTTGTTACGGCATAGGCTCCATGCTTCACTTTTACCCTTCATAATGAACTAGGAATGTATATTTATTACACTATGCAGGGGTAGTGAATCATCATGGGTGATGCAGAGCTGAATGTTTAATTAATGTCATGGATAAACCAGAGTAATATTATGCTCTTTGCCTACTATTGTCAAAAGAGCAGCAGCTGCCAACATAAAAAGTCAATTATGTTTGTAATAGCTTGTACTGGTGGAAAATCAAGGCTGCTGGAGGTGGTATGCATTCCTTCTTTGTCTCTCTCTTCTTTCTTCACTCCTCTTTTGTTTGTCTTTTGCTTCCCCTTTCTTCTCTACTGTATATTTGGTTCACTGATTACTTATTCAGAGGGAAAGTTGTAGTATCAGAAATAAACCACTGCTTGCTTTCTTCTTCTTTTTGCCCTTCGTTTTTTTAGGATGTCTTATATCCCATTCATTTTCACAATCTTTCAGCAACTGCCTTGGTTTAAATGAAGTCAATAGCAATGGCAGTATGGGGAAACGAGATAAACAGGAAAAGATAGAGCTTCTAACTATGACTATTGCAGTTTAAAAGTAAATGGAAAAACAATGTTCCTAAACACAAAGCTTAAGGAATCAAACCCTACAAATTTTCAGAGTCTGAAACCTTAATTTTAGCTTAAGTTGTTAATTGATCTACCAGAAGTGTGGTTTATTACTTGTCCAATATTGTTTATGAGCAGCTCATACCAAAAGTTAAAATTCCTTGTGTTGCTCAGCATAGAGTATCCACATAGTAAAAAGAGAAATCTTCATCCTGGTTTAGGCCAAGAATTTATTTTAAAAAGACTTGCTCTTAATACTGATTTTAACATTATTTCAGAGAAAAAAATGTCTTTGCAATACTTATCTGTTGGAAGTTCCAGGATTTAAGATGGAGTAACTTTTCCTCGTTATTTTGGTATTATTTTCACCTTGCCCTAAGAAAAAGTCCTAGATGGATGGGTTCTAGTTTTCTGATGGTATCTCTGGTAGTTGGGATCTGATATTAGCTGAAACTGCCTCATTATCTGGACCTATCTTCTGACAGACTTTTGGATGTCTAGGTCACCTGAATGCACAAGGAGAACTGGTTTTAGCTACTGGTGCCAGCACTGGAGTGGTTGACTCAGAGGTTGCTTTCTGCTCCTTTCTCTCCTTCTCTTTAAAAAAATTCATCTGATAATGTCTAGCTCCTTTGGATTTAGTAAAAACCTTGGGGTTCCTTATCATTCCAGTTACAATTTAGACCATTTCTGCTCAGAACAAAGGACTATGTCTCGGTTCTTGGAGCTGTAATTAGTAAGTTCTATGAAATGGAGAAAAATGAGTTGAAACTGATGGAACTTGAGTTATCATCCATGGCTTTTCAACACAAATTTTTCATGTTTTACTTTACTGTGTGATTGTCTTGATCTCTAATGCCACAGAGTTGCTGAGATGTTTTCATACCAGCTTAATCTTTCATACCAGCTTAGTCTTTCAATATTTCTTCCAAAATAATGTTCTCTCTTGTGTTTTCATATATATGCTTAACTAAAATACCAAAATGCCTTCCTCTGGCTACTTAATGGCATTTGGTACAATGGACAAAAACAGAGTGAGCCTTTTAATTGGTAGTTTGATGTATGAAAACAAGCAACTAGCTTCTGATACATAAGACATGACAGGGAAATATATCCAAAGAAGTTAGGCTGGGGCTGACAGTCTGGTTGTGGAATCTATACAGACAAGACCTCAGTGTCACAATCTTAAGCTGTCTTGTTGCCGCAAAGCACCAGATGGGAGTCATCCTTTAAATGAAACAGAAAATTTAACTCAATTAGGAAATGAAAGTGTTTGATGTAAGTGGGAATGTGATGGAGACAGTGACGAAAAACCTTGGCTTAGCACCAAGCCTGACCTTCTAAGAACTAACTACTCAGAAGATACATGTGCAGATGTGTTTCTATTTGTTCGTGCTATGCTTCAGACAGAAAAACTTTATGTATTTGACTGCACTATGCTACTACGATGCAGTCCATATTTTGTTTTAATACTACCATAGGAAAAACCAGTAGTACTCATATTTGGCCACTACAACTTTTCTTCTTAAGGACTTGACTGTCATGCTCCTGCCCTTACATCTATGTTCTCTTGTGACGGGGTCTAATATGCAAACTTTAGACAGGATGCTGAGGATAAACAAAATATCAAGGTGAAACCTGGAATGCTTCAACATGACAAAAAATATAAGCGTAAGGAATCATATCTCAATATTTTACACTGCAGCAGTATTGAAAGAGTCTTAAACGAAGATACTCAGGGGTATTTATATAGTCATTCACCATTGCCCACACAGGGTGGAGATCCGAGGCCGCTTTTTTATTATCTCTTCTTTTTCACTCTTTTTTTAAAAGTGTTTGGTTTTTTTTTTTGTTTTTTTTTTGTTTTTTTTTTTTTTTACTGACTATACTCTGTCATCACAGAACTCAAATAGCTAGTGATTTCAGGAAAAATAAGATATCATAGGGTTGGTAGGTAAGTATAATTCTTTCCACATGGTTTGCTTTCCCAGCTTCTAAAAGCAAAGTGTAATTATAAGGTTGCTGCTGCCAGGAGGGTCATCCAGAATAAATCTCCTTGCATTTGAATGAAAGAAAATGTATCTGTTTTTTCTTTTAAGTTTTTTGGGGGGTAGTGTTGTATGTCCAAGGTTTGTCAGGGATGTTTTCCCAGTCAGAGAGAAGCATACATGTATTTTGCTCCTGGAATACCATTGCATTCCAGTAACCGCCATAGTGACAAAACCCCGGGGCAGTTTCCTACAGCTGCAGGGATTATAGGTTAAGCAGCTTCCTGTTAGGTTAAACTTTAAGCCAGTGCAAGTTACTCAGTAGGAAGGTCGAAGAAAGATCCATAAAGTTATAACCATTGATTCTGGTTAGTGATATAATGATTAATTACATGTCACTGAATATAGTGATGTGTCAATAACAGCTTGCTGGGCCCCAGTAACAGGTATCATTAGGTAAAATATTAGTATGATCTCTAAACCATCCTACTGTTACTACCTTTCACAGTAAAGCTTAGCAGCCCCTAACAATAGCAGAACTGCTTGGCTTTCGCTCAAACTCAAACTCATAACAGAAGATCATTCATTGTCGCTGGCTCAAAGCCATCTAGAAGAGGCAGAAAAAGGGTAGGAAGAGAAAGAGAGACAGAGAAGTGATGCAGCCAAGGTAATAAATCGGGCTGTCCAGGGAAGTTTGGGAGTAGGCTAGCCTGAGTATTTCCTCGTGGATCTGACTGTAGCGGAGGCCTGGAGAACTTCTCCTGCTACAGCTCTGTCTCGCCTCCTTTATGTTCGTAAAAAGCTTAAGAAGCAGGAGTAACGTCCTAACGATGGAAACAAGGTGTTGTAGGGGCATAAAATTTTTCTTTGATTCTAGACTGGAATGACTTTTGGCTGCTTTCAAAATTCAGTGGTGGACACGGAAAAGTTTCTGTGATTTCCTGTAAGTACTTCAGGCACCTGTATGCTAACATACCTCAAGAAATTTAATTTTATTTACTGGTTCTTAATAAATGTGTTTTCATGTTCAGCCAAAAAGAGGAAAGGTAAAGGTACAATTTATCTGTAACTGCTAGGATTTCTTAACTTGTATTTGATTTTGGGGCTAGCATTGAGAAGCCTAAACCACTTTGATTTCGGTAAGGTTTAAGCCCCTCACTGTGTCTGTGAATCTGGGTCTTGGTAGGTTTTCACTTTTAATATATCATGGAAAAATTAAATTTCACTCTGGGATGAGGAGCAGGTTATCTCTTGAGAAAATGAGCTTCCAATTTAGAAATTCCTTACAGATGGAGGCAGTTAACACACAGACCATGTAAAATCCTGGACCTGGAAACTTAAGCATGCAAGATCTGAAATACTCTTGCTATTAAACCATCTGGCCTGATATTACTGGGGTGTAACTGTTGTCAAAACTTTCTGGATGCAGAATACTTTTTTCTCAGTGGGTGCTCAGCTTGTTCTAGGGATTTTAGTAATTGCTACTTATTTGTTTTGAATGAGAAAACTCAATAAAATATAAAATTTGAATGAGAACACTTATAGATTTATATGTCTCTAATTAACAATATCTTTAAAGGTAGATGCAAAAGTGACTACATATATTCCTGCCTTTAAATGCATTTATCTGTCATTGTAAAATGATTCCAATAATAGTTAAATGAATTCTAGATCTCAGTCAACTCCACAAAATCTGACCAGTTCATTGTCTATCTTGTCACACTTTGTTTTGAATCAGAATTTATTTGTTATGCTGTAGTAACTCAAGCAGACACATTTGCTTTTCCTTGTTCTTTAGTGTGAGACCAGAAATATTACTCCAGAAGGAAGGTTTTTGAGGAGCTAAAAGAATCAAAGGTATGATTAAAAGTTGGCATTAGTGGTTATCTATGGTATATGCTTACCTAGGGAGTGTCTCTCACTGCTATAATACTTGGAGAAAATGATTTTCTGAATAAGCCTGAAACAAAATGGCTATTCAGGAAGTATAATGAAGCAGTGCAATAACTAGTATTTTTTGTTATGACACTATGTTAGATTTGTTCTGTCTTCCAATGCCCTAATATAAGAATTCCCAAAAAACAAACCAATATGTTTTTGTGAGGGTTCTTTATTTTTCTTGCCTGTGAGATCCCAGAGTACATTGACAGTGGTGAGCTTAAATAAGATGTCTGACATACAGGGTGATATTACAATTTCAAAGGCTTCACAGGTCAGATATACCCTTATTTTTTCAGTATTGATCTGTTTATCTCTGTTATAATGTGTCCCCATATAATAATACTAGAAAATATATCAATATCTTCAGAAACAAAAATCACAATATTTAAGATTGGTCTGTAGAAGTTAAATAATGCTAAAAGCTAAACATGGGAGGTTGAAACTAAACATACTGGGCTACAGAATTAGGTTCCTACCAACACATACCCAAGAAAAATGAAAAGCTTTTTCTTCTGTTTTCGATAAAACTTGTGATAAAAATAGGAAACTGTGCTGAATCTTAAATATGAAATCAGTTATTGTGGCAATTTAGAAATAGTAATCTTATGTTCATGCCCAAATAAGCATATTTTGGATTTGGATAATGGTTCCAAACTACCTGAATCATAGAGTTAGACCATTTTTTATTTCAATAGTAGTGTGATATCCTCAAACAGCAAAAAACCCCACATGAAAATGGTAAAAAGATCCTGAATGCTAACTGTTACAGATGTTAGTGGTAGGAAGAACATCTGGGACCTTTTCATAGAATCATAGAATCATTTAGGTTGGAAAAGACCTTCAAGATCATCAAGTCCAACCATCAACCAAGCCCACTAAACCATGTTCTGAATTGCCTTGTCTACCCGTTTTTTGAATACCTCCAGGGATGGTGACTCAACTACTTCCCTGGGCAGCCTGTTCCAATGCCTGACAACCCTTTCAGTAAAGAAATTTTTCCTAATATCCAACCTAAACCTCCCTTGCCGCAACTTGAGGCCATTTACTCTCGTACTTCTGCTTGGTTTTCTTTCTTCTTGCTTCTTAAATTTTCTTTAAAGTTGTTAAGTAATTTTTTCTGCATTTTACAGCATCATCTTGAGTGATTTACAGTTGTTAAGTTTCATGGAGAGAAAACATTGGGTATTAAAGTTTCCATCTATCAGAGAAAATCATAACAAGAACTAATGGCTGGAAGTTAAAATCAAACAAACTCAAGTTAGAAATAAAGCACACATCTTTACTGTTACTGGTGTTAACCATCAGAATTACTTAGAGAAATGGTGCATTCTCCACCTCTTGATATTTCTAGATCAGTCCTGGATGTATTTGCTGAAAGGTATGATTCAGTCAAACCCATTTATTACTGATGTGACTACAGGAGTAATTGGGTATATTGTTTAGCTTGAGATACGTGCAAAGGCAGACTAAATGCCTCAGTGATTCCCCTTGATCTTGAAGTATTTTATTAGACAAGTCTGTTCAAGTGGAATATAAATATTTTAAGAATTGAGGTTTTATAGAAAACCATTTTATTTTCATTTTTGAAAGTATCAGTTTCTCCACTGAGGCAATGTTTTGCCATAAACATATTGTACCTTATGTTGATAACAGTCTCTGGTTTTAGTTTTTCCCTTTTAAATTGGCTTCTACTAGCCCTACAATAAAACAGGGAGTTTGATTAAATTGTATCTATCTCTAATGATACTGCTTTAGACGTTTACATCATATTTTTTGTGATCTTTCCACATTTTGAATTGCTTGAATCTGAAGCAGCTCTGAACCACAGGCCTGCAGTGGTAAGGAAGGAATTCACTTTAACAAGATTTATTGGGAACATTGTTTTAATGCAGCTACAGAGGCACATGGTTCACAGCATAGGCAGAGAAATCTTAAGTCTGTGTGCCAAGGCCACATAGACCATAAAGCTTCTTGAGAAGTGGCTTTTGTCCCCTAACAGCTTTCACTTAACTTTTTTGTTTACATTTCTACTGCCTAATTTTTAGGACATTTGGAAAAGAGGGGCAGAATTTTTTGTCAGAGAATCACAGGATAGCTGATGTTGGAAAGGATCCCTAGAGACCACCTGGTCCGAGAGCCCCTGCTTAAAGCAGGGTCAGCTAAAGCAGGTTGCTCAGGGCCATGTCTAGTAAGGTTTTGAATATCTCCAGGGATGGAGAATCTTTAGAGTCATAACTCTCAAATTTCTAAGCTCAAAAAAGGATTTGGTGACTGTCTGAAATACATCTCTGAAAAATAATAGTAACATGGTTGTTTCCAGTCTTCCAAATTGTTCTGCAGGAATTGCTGGAGGCAGCCAAATCTGGTGGACATGGAGGCCCGGGGGACCCTCCTGTCCCAGCTCAGTGCATACAGAGCTGCTGCGGCTCCCTGTCCCCAGAAGTGAGGTACTCCCAGTATGTGCACACAAGGCTAACGTGACTGTGGCCACACAGACCACCGTGAAGAATGATGCCTGTCCTGGCACCTACAAAAGTGCACACAGCCCTCACACAAACATGAGCCTCTTAAACAGCCTGAAACTGTTCCTTTACTCTGTGATCGGGACAGACAAACCTGTCAACCAGCTACCTGTTCACATGAAACTGGTTTTGTCACGTTTCCTCTCTATTTTCACATGTGTGTTACTCCCCAGTTCACCTTGGTCACCCTCTGTCCCCATCTTCAGTCCTTCCCTTAAGCATCCCTGTGAAAGACTGAAAGAGTTAATGTCTCAAACATTGTGGTGGGGCAAGTTCTGCTTAAAGACAAACCCTGCACAGCAAGGAACCAAGGTGAAAAGCCCATCAGATCAGACATCAGGAACAGGAGGGGGAGGGCGTGCTGGAGGGTGGGCAGCTCCCTGTTCTGATAAGCTGTTCTGATACAAAGATCAAACAATGGCCATGTCTGCAGGGAAGGAGAAGTTACTCCCCAAACGACCCCCAAGCCCAAAGGCTCACAAACTGTTCATTAACCTGACGAGTTCGGGTGCCCGCCCAAAGGAAAGGCAAGGATGATAAAAGGACACCAACAGAAGCCCCGGGTGTGCAAGCCCACCGGGGCTGGACCCCTCGGCTGACTGGACACCCCGGCTGACTGAACCAACGCTGGACCCAGGACTGGTGAAATCTTTCTCTCTTCCTTTTTCTCTCTGTTTCTTCTTCTCTCTTTCCTTTTCCACAATTGCTACACCTCATCCGTTTCAAGATATAAACCGTTGATCAAGTCTGAGACTAAGAGTGGATCCAGCCGCCCCTAGACCCTTCTCTGAAGAGGAGTCTGGAAAGCAAGGGGGTCTGCTCTGAACCTCGTGACTCAACGGGAGGGATCTCCTTATTCCCTGAATTGATGTATATGGTTACACAGTTTACAGAAGTAGTCTTATGTCAATTCCTGTTGTGAGAAACCACCTACTACCACACCTCCCCAGTTCAGTTTGCTTCTGTCATGAATAAAATCTTTAACTGATCATTTGGTGTCATTTCACCTTAATTTAGCCTGAGGGAATTTTGAATTAAACAGGAATCCCTGGTCTGTCCAGTCTGGGTCATGACAATCCCGTAAAAATTTTTGAACATTCCCACAATTCACTTGAAACATCCCATAATAACTTTTACACAGTCCACAAATCCTCTTCCCCCCTCCATCTTGTAATAGATCCTGTACCTTTGCAGGCAGTAATCCGCTTTAAGTCTGAGGACCTGTGAGAGAGAGAGTTTCTGCTGTTGACTCATCTCAGTGGTTTTCACACCAGGGACAATAATTTTCTCTTGATAGTTGTAGGAGCAGCTGATTCAGTGTGGTCTAATTTTCACTGATTAGGTTTTCACTAGTTATGTTACTATGGTTCCTCCAGTCATTACTGTTCCTCAGATCCTTGCTGGGTCTTTCTGTTTAATTTGCTTATCCTTTCATCAGTCTACCAGGAAACTTGCTTCTAAAGGAAGCAAATGCGGAACTTTCAAAAAAACTGAAAGAAAATTTCAGGTTTTCCTTTCACCATCCTGCTATACCTATTTAAGCAAGAAGTTACCCAGTTTGGGAACTGAAATAATAATGTATCCCTGGTTTTTCATTCAGACCATAGGAAGGACAGTGTGGGGAGTTCAGCTTCTTTCAGGTTTTCTCTAATCTGTGCCAGAGAAGTAACATCTGCTATTAAATTCATGTCTCCATGTTCAGTATTGCTGGATTTGTGCACTTAATTCCCTGATGGTCCCAAGCTGATCAGATATAACACAGTTGTGTTTCTGTTAACGAAGACCGCTTGATACAGTTTTACACAGGATTTCTGCAAGCAGTGGAATGGGTGATATGTGAGCTGGAATAATGTCTATATGGAAAAAAGTTAGCTCTTCAAAATTTTGGAATCCTTTTGAACTGACAAAGTGAATTTTTCAAAGCTTTTTCTCATGCAATTGACTTATTTTACTTCCATCTTGGGTACCTTTCTACTTAATATCATATTGACCATTTCATGGAGCCATAGTATGAGCTGTAGCTCTGGAGAGTGGAAGTGGGTGGGAGGAATGGGTATGAGAAGCAGCTGCTCTTAGGGAGTGAGAGAAACTATAAAAAAGGAACATTAAAAGCAAGTAATTTGTATTTAAAGAGCAAATAAGTATACTTCATCTACTTTCCATTAATTCTCAGAAAACCTCTTCCTCGATATATTGCTCAATATTTAGTGCTACAGAGTTTGCAGATAAATTGACTCCACTTCAAAGTAATAGGATGTTAAGCAGGACCTAGAAAGGCAGTTTATGTTCCACTTTAACCACTGAGTTGCCACTTACACTTTTTGATTAAAACATGTCCATAAATTTATTAAAGGTCACTCATTGACTGGTGTCGTTAATTGTTAATTTGTAATGCTCTTCAGGAGCACAGCTCCTGAAATTTGATTTGTTTATTCATTATGGGTTGTGGCTTTTGAAATTGCCCCTATTTGACCTTTATATTTGACACTGGTAAAAAATGTTTGCTACTTATCCTGGACCCGAAGCCTTCTACTTGGAAAATAAAGGTCACCTGAGGTCATTAATTATAGTTGCTGTATGTTAGTAAGGAAAACTTTCATAAATAATTTTCAATGGGTAAGTGGCTGAAATTAGCATCATTTTTTAAGTTAAAAGATGCTGATTAAGGGATTATGGTGTGACTTTCATTTCTTGCTCTTTTGAAATTCATCTAATTTCACTGACTTCAGACCCTCTGTAATTGCTCATGGATAGTTTGAGGTTTCATGAAGCTTGCAGTTAGGTCACAGGACTGAAACACAGATAGGGAACTTCATCTTCTGTAAAAGCATTGTGTCATCATTATTGGTGTTACACAGGCAGAAACATGTTAGTGTGACACTAATGTGTCTTGCTCACTAATTTTGCAGAGTTTAAGGTATGGAAAAATTGCTCCATTTCACTTCTATTATATATTATAAACTATATGCTATATTTCAAATATGGTGAAGTTTAAAGGATTCCTTTACTGCTTCAAATAATTCTCTTTGTCATAATAAGACAAACAGGAAAAGGCAAGCAAGTACCTTACAGATGCTATATGTAAAGTCACACTGACTAAAAAGACGGGCTGTAATAACATACATGCTCCCAGTTAAAAAAAAAAAAAAAAAAAAGTTGCTTCCTAGTTGATATAGCACAATGCATTAAAAAGAGTCCATGTAAGTTAAAGGAAAGTGATTATAGTTTTAAAGCCTAGACAACCTTAATTTGTTTCCTTATTATCACCATTAATAGTGTATTAGCATTACTGTTTTTATGGGAAGAAACAGTGCTGTATTTTCTGTTAACCCTTTGCCTGATCTGTTATATGTAGCAGAAGACTGTTTATACTAATAATATTAGAAAGACAGAGAACTGCAGGAAAAATGAGGCTAGATTCCCAGTGCTGCTTTTTGGAAGTGAATTCAGAGCTCCTACATGGTCCTGTAAAAAGTGTCTTTAAAGACTTATAACTTAGTCATATATGAATGAGGTTCATTGGGGATTCAAAAGACGCATTCATGGCATGAAGGCTTTTGGTTACCTGTTATCAGCAACACCAACATATTGATGCATTAGACGAGAATATGGTTTCACTGTACCTACTGTGTATCATGTGTGTTTCTGTTCTGCAACTAAAAGTTTTGCAATTCAAAGCCTTTTGAATTTTGTTTAACAGATTTTATCATGGTTACTCCTCTTGAACTGCACAGAGCATCCTTAAATGGAATTTACAGAACATTGTTTGTTTATTGGAGACCTGACGTAGCTGGAAACTGAAACTCATGTCTCCTCTGCATCTCAATCTTTTGTGACTCCTGGCAAATTAATACTTGAAGGAGAGACCCATTTTAGCTGGTTGATTCTGTCCTTTTCCTGTGTTATCTTTGTGTGGCTTTGAGATTTTTTTTACTGGCTGGGTGAAAAACCTTCACTTTGCTGGTAGTCAAAAATGGTCTGTTTACTGGGTGGTGCTTTCATGCAGTAGAAAACCATGAAAACCTTCAAACAGTCTTAAAAACAATTAGGAAAACTTGAAAGAGTTTTACCCCTTAAATCAGAGGGCCCATGAGTTGCCCAATGTGGCAACATGTTTTAGTAGATCTGAATGTCTATCTGGACTATATTAAAACATAGTTCTGAAATGACTGACACGTGATCTCCATATATTATGAAGATGTCTCCTACTAGTCCATGGTAAAAATTAATTGAGTTTTTCCAAGTCTTCAAATTCTCTGCTATTTCATAAAAGAGGCCAGGCTAAAAGGAGCCCTGGTTAAGGAAATGGAAACTGAAGAGTTATAGTCAGCAAACATTTTGGAGATTTTCATTTTGATGAGTTAGTATGTGAAAAGGTTTTTAGAGTTATCAGACAGAAACTCCAGGCAGTACAGAGACAGTTTTTAAGAAAACTCAAACTGAAATTTATGTTATGACTTTGTACCAAACAAAGACTTAGGTGAGATTTATAAGCACAACTTCAGTTATGGGATCACTTTTCCAATATTATATAGATAAACGTTTAAGTAAAATAACCTGGTTTTAAGGAATGAGTATTTCTGAATTTAATTGTCCATATTGAAATGAAAAAGAAGCATGCAATTCTCTTTGAGTGCAATACATAGCTGTTAGTAAACCATTATTTTAAAAGGATTATAACATATATTTTCTGTAGTGTTCATTTCTCTGATGAAACTATAGCTGATGACTGGAATGTTAAATTAGTTGTCATTGAGGGAAAAGTAAATTTCAAAGAAAGTTTAATGTTCTTTTATAGGAAACATGAACACTTCTAACTGTCTGTGTTACTGTAATATAACTTTGTGAATTTTGTGTGTGTGGAATTGATAAATAGATTTTTCATTTAAAAGGTATGTCTACAGAAATGATGGATTACCAAAGAAAAGTTTAACAGTTAAACAGTATTGTTATAAAATGATTTACTCACACTTTCTTAAGCAGCTAGGTACTTATTTACTATTGCTTATTTTTAAAATGACCAGTATTGAAATTAGTTGACTTTTTTTTTTTTAAATAACCTTCAACAAAATGCCTATTACAGTTTTAGCAATAGCAGAAGCAAAGCTAAATTGTCCACATTTGAATGGCTAGCAACTAAATTCTCTACTGATACATAAATACCTGAACGTTCTCCCCTAAAATGTAATTTGAACTTGTAATTACCCAAAATGGGTGACTGCAAATATTCAAGCTTATAGTTTGGGGTAGTGCTGCGCACAAGGCAAGTACTAAGGGCTGTTTATTGGGGTCTTCCTCTAATAACTGACCAATACCTCTCATATCAGTCTATACTGTAAAGTTGTATTACTTTTTTTATGATTGGTCTCTTTTCAGTACGGACATTACTAAAGTTGTACCTACAAGTTATTCTGGTAGGGTGATGGTTGGTCCTGTCTGCCCTGGATACCAGATGTATCTTGTAGCATTCTGCTATTTGACATCTGCATCTATCAGTGGTGTACAGAACAGTGTTATTGCATGCTACTTACCAACAGAAGAAACACAGTAGCAAATAGTGCCTTTACACTATTGCATGCAGTGCTGTAAAGCTTTCAGTGAGCTGTTTTCAGGCAGTGCAAAGGACAGCTACTGAAATTTAGAAGGGATGTTATTCTGTTGTATGTGCATTGTACTTTTTTCATTCCTCCTGCTATTTAGGAACAGTGGGAACTTTGGCTTATAGCTACCAGTTCTCAGCTAGCTCCTCTCAGAGCAGGTATTTCACTGATATACTGGTTTTCTTCCTAATTTTTTAATGTGTATATATATACACCTATAAAGAGCACATATAAATGTTCTTAGGGTTCTGCTGGGGTTGCCTGGTCCCATTTCAGGCTTTCAAATGCTTTCCAGCAGGGATATCCTGAAATACACCAGCATAAACACATAGATCTGTGAATCGGGCTCCATCTCTGAAATGATGGGTTATGACAAAAAATACTGTAGGAGAGGGTGTTGCCAGGGAAGGCTTGCTGGTAGGATTTGTAGTAGTGCTGATACTGGCTATGTTTGACATAGCGTGACAGACCTTCACAAGCTTTGTTATAGTAGCACTGCAATTCAGTTTTAGACGGAAAAGCATGAAAAGAAATAAAATGTCTGATCAGTCTATTTCTATATTTATAATCTTCACCACTTACATTTAGTAGTAAGAATACCAAAAAACATAAGAAAAATGCTTTATCTAGGAAACAGTTTAGACATCTCAAATTTTCTTAATTCTCTTTTCAGGTGCTCAAATCCAAATTATGACCTAAAAAAAAAAATCATTTTAGTTTCCATGTAACACACAAGCTATATATTTCAAAGCTTACCACTGTTGCAAGGCTGTGAAAGAGACAAGTTTGCACTGGGAGTGAAAAATGTTGTACAGTGATGGTGGCCATGTCAGGAGCGTAGCTTTTGATGTCTTTGTATGCCAAGTGCTTTCTCAGTCTGAGACACTTGGTAGGCACCTATTTACCACTAAGTCCAAGTGATATTCAGGTGACAGGCCAATGAGGACCCCAGACCAAGGTGTGTTCAGAGCATGCTGAAACCATGAAAATGAGGTCCACACAGAATATGGTGTTATGATAGCTGCTTTTTGGTGTCAGATATCCTTTTCTAAGCTTTAAGTTAGAAATCAGAATCTCCTAGATGCTCACTGATCTGGGTGTAAGTGGATACTGAGTCCTTTAGGCTACATACTCAAAGTGGCCAAATGTGGTACAAGCTGTATTACTCTCACAGTTCCAAATATCATAGGAAATGGTGTAGCTCAGCTCCACACCTGAAGGGTCCCTGTACTTGGTGAAGCCTTTATCTTGACCTATGCATCCAGCAAAGTAACGCATGAGCTTCATGCACAATTAACTTACTGGGTTGTCAGATTCATATTTTTTGAAGAAAGATTACTGTCTCTTGGTTTCCAGCACTTTCTAGTAGAAGTGACTTCGCATAAATAAGATTAAACCAAAAATAGACTTTCATTGCCTTGGTAGAAACAACCCTAAAATCCCCAAATTCTGGCTAACCACTTTTGCCAAAAGACTAGCAACAGCATTGACAATAATGTTATTAAAGTTTCAGTGCTTATCACTTTTGTTTAAGCTACCAATTCCACATGCAATGAATGCATTTGATGAGTAGTCCATTTTATTGCAAATAACTGGTCACAACTGTTGGCTTAAAAATAAATGAAACCCAACCCAAAGTTGTCTTGCCAGACTCAGCGTAGTAAGCCTGATGCACAAAATCACTTCAAAATAGGAGTTCCACAGGTCAAGACAGATCTAAACATGTGCAATACTGACTTTGGCAAAATGGGCTAATTTTTAACCACCATTATTTTGGCAAGATAACTAGCTGGGGAACAGAGTTTTAACGCCAGTTCTTACTGCTCATGTTTTGGGGTGTAAGTACAGGCAAATTAGCATTAGTGGAATCTTCAAATCTTACAAATAATAAAATATCTCAAACACAGCATTCTGGGAAGGAAAGACCACCTTTTGTATTTAGCTTTTCTTCTCTGTCTCCTAATTCACATACCATGCTATTTACTGTTTACTGTGGCTTAATTTTAGGAAACTTCAATCTGAAAAAAAATGTTAATTCTGAAATCCTTTGTGTCTATAGACATGTTAATTGGTAGTTGCAGATGCACTTTTTTTCTTTTCTTTGATACTGTAGTGCTTAACTTGTCTTGCTTTCTGGAATGAAAGTTAATCCTTTGTGTGAAATAACAATAGCAAATAGAAAGACAGGTAATTATTTCCAAAAACATGAAATTATTTGTTTGAAACTGAACATCTATGAACTAAGTTATATCAAATTTAGAGACTGCTTCTGAAAATTATGGATGTATAGTAAATCAGCAAGCCCAGGGCACACAAAGCCTGCAAGACCAAAAGTGATGTCCCATTTTACCCATAACAATCTGCTATAAATGATTTTGTAAGATATAGCAAGCAGTATTTTGGAATGTGGGAAGAATAACTAGTGCCTGGCATACCTTATGTGCAGTGCAGAATTCTTTACCAATTGCTTTAATAGGAAAGAAGGTAATCCTTTGTGAAAAGACTCTCATTTGTAAAAGCGAAATGGTTAAAATGTTACAAAGTGGATGATTATTCTTAATTTTTGGATTACTCTGATTTGGCAGCTCGGTTATCTAGCAAATCCATATGCAAAAGACAACCGACCGGAATATTAAATATAACCTCCAATTGGATAAGAGGAGCCCTCAGCTCCATAGATGGGTTTTTATGACTACTAGAGCTAAAATAGATCTCAATTAGCGAGCAAAAAGCTTTCTCAGGGTTTTTCAGATGCTGAATTGTAATAGAATGTGAATTCAGCAAGGATTAAGGCCAAGTTCTGCAAAGAGCTTTAGGAATAGGAACAACATATCCTGAAATCTCACTTTCTCCTGGATTTAGCAGTCTGTGTGAAGTTGGGATTCACAGCTTCGAACCTGACTTAGGCACATTAATTGTTCTTCTGGGTACCGAGAAACTATAGGCATTTTCCCTCTCATGTGTGGTGCAAAGCAGCAGGCTGTGGTCTGAGCTACAAAAAGACTGGCTGGTGAGGACAGAGGGCAGAAGTGGGGTGCACCCAGCTTGCAGCAGAGCTTCCTCAAATGGAGGAACCCACACTGTGTCTGCTGCCTCCTTGCAAAGGGATGAACTAGCAGGAGCAAAGCTATAGTTGTATCAGGTGGGGGACAGACAGACTCTCCACCCTGGAATATTTGTGTATTAGTCACTAGACACAGTGGAGAAACAGGATGTGAAGCAAAACTTGGAACCCAGGTTCCCCTTATTGTGACCTGAAGGTTTTTCCCTCTGTGTTCACACAAATTTAGAATCGTCTGCTGCAGCACGACACAGCTTTAACATGAGGAGTACAAAACATACCTGCTGACCGGAGCCAACAGACTGGTGGGCTGAATCACTTTCTCCAGGCTACAGAGAAGGGATTTAACTTAGACTCCATTAAGTGACTGTAGTTTGGAGGTATCCATCTGTGCTGAAAAACTTTAAGAAGTTTTTGGGAGACCTTGTGACAGTGACAAAACTGGTGTAGTCATTTCTATTCTAAGCTTTAAAACTGGAGGCACGTTAAACCGTTATTTTATCGAGAAGAGAAAATGAATCTGTAGCTATTGATTAAAGTGTCTGCAGACACAAAGAAGAATTACAAAAGTAAATAAATATTTTTTTTATAAAACCTTTGTTCTGTTAAATGACAGGAATCTACATTCAACTAGCATAGTGTGATTTATGCTTACGGTAAGAAGAAAACTTGAGGCAGAAACTAATTTTCTGCATCCACTGAACTTGCATTCATGTGAAAAAATCTAATGATTGTAATAGAACTACCTGTGGGAGTAAAATTTACTGCAGAGTATGAAATGTCCAAGAAGGTTTAACATATGCTATATAATATTATACAGGTGTTATGCAATATGGGTTCATCCTATGAGGTGCTGTCTGCTTTCTCAATATCTCCCTAGTTCCATTGAAGCTTACAAAGATTTCAAGCATTTGTAGAGTATTAACCCCTGTGTGCTCAGTTCAGAAAAGAGTTAAAGGCTACAACTTTTTTCTTCTGTTAGTAGGTACATTCAGGCGTGCATTAAGGACATTTGAATGCAGTTCCATAAAATATTTGCTTTACTTTTTAGTTAAAAAGAAGAGAGTTTGAATTCCTTTTTTTCTAAGAGTCTAGCTCTACCTATCTAGAGCTATCTGTTATACTTTGCATGAAGTTACTTAGTGCTTACATGATCCCTTCCAATAGCTCTGTTGTGATGGCAATAATCTTCAGAAGTATGGAGGAGGTCATTATTGCTGTTTCCAATGCATAAACATCTTAAAGCAGCCAGTTTATTGATTTCATCAGCCTTGAATATTAATGTTGACTGTAAGCCAAATCCTGTCTGTCTGACGTGCATATGGTGGTTGCACAGTTCTAGAGAACTTTATGGAAGTAATAGGGTTTGGCCCTTTCTAGTTTTAAAACATTTGAGCTTTTCTATGCTATACATCTATTTATCTGTCTTTGTTATATTTCAAATATGCATTAAATCGATTCAGTTGACTCTAACAGCTACAGTGCCACTTGTACAAATTGAATGGGGGTAACTCTATGAGCAGACTTCTCATTTGCAAGCGAGTCATTTTTGCCTTAGACGTATATGAACTTCCGATATGTTACATTGAAAATGTTACAGAAAGAAATACATAACTGGTATAATATTGAATGAGTATTTTTGTATCAAAATATTTATGTATCTTTTGTACTTATTTTTATATCATATATAAAAACAGTGTGTATGCAGAAAATGTTTTTGTTGAGCATATTCCCTGTCCACCTACTGAAGCCAGGTATTGTTAGTGGTTGCTGAATCCAGTAGCCTGATAGAGGTGAGATTGCTGCAGCTCCTTTTCCCAAGGTTCAGCCAGTAACGAGCATGCATTCCTAATAGGCACACATACTCACAAACCATGTATTTGTATTTAGACACGTCCAGCCACACAGATCAAACCAAACAGAAACATTCAGCACTCATGCAAAAACAAACAGCACATGTGGCCTCATCCTGTCACCCCCTGTGGCTGATCAGGATAAAGATCCATTAATGGGGATATATGTATACACATGCACAAGGTGGATCCCTGCAGCAGCCAGGCTCAGGCACTCGGTCTGCACAGTAGCTGCCACTGGATCCCAGTCTCCCCAGTTGCTGGCACCTAGGCATGCAACCTCCAAGGCTGGTACAGATCCCCAGGTCCCCTTGTGCACACACAGACGGAGACACACAGACACCCACACTGTGGATCGCTTCAGTAACCAGTCTTAGATACTCAGTCTACCCAGTGGCTGGCTTGTGCATCTTGTCTCTGGTTGTCACACACGCACACACACACGCACACACACACGTGCTCTCACTCTCTCTCGCTCTCTGGACCCTGTGGTCTCTCTAACAGTCAGCTTGGACCACCAGGCCCCTGCAGTAGCTGTCTCCCTCACAGAGGTGCACGCACGTATCCACCCCAGACTTATGGCCACTTTGGTACCTGGCTACCAAGCCACGTGTGCTACTCCCTGACTAGTTCAGCTTGATATTTGCTGGTGATTATGCGGTGACATACATACACTCGCAGTGTGCACGCAGTCTGGTCTCTCCAGTCACTGGCACCACAGATGCACAGTCCCTCTGACCCATGTTCTGACTCCAGTTGCTGGCACTCAGATCCCCCCTCCAAGCACACACATCAGTCCCTCACTAAGGTAAAGAGTTAGAAACAGGATTTAATAAAAAGACAGGACAGACTGTGGTGATGGGCACAGGGCATGGCCAGGCAAGCATAGTGACCAGCTGGAATATGGATACATAAATATCACTATTTATACATGGCCATCCCCTTTTATCACTTATTTGTCTATTTTCCCATGCTTGTACCTCCCCAAAACGCTTTGATCCCTCCCTTTCCCTGCCTTTGGCTCCTCCCTTAAATTTCTCATAATCACTTGTATGCAATGTCAAGAAGCTCTTACTCTGCATCCCATCACAAATCCTGTAACCCCCTCAGTCTGAGGGTTGTCACCCCCAGCCCACAGAGCTGAAGCTCCCCTGGGACAGCCCAGGTTGACGTGGGGACTCGTGTCTCTGATGGGGTTATTGAGGTTCCCCTGCCTGACCCTGTGCCTCACACATCTGCATGTGGGGAGAGGAGCCTTTTTTTCACATAACCTAACAGATATGTAGAGGTGAACTTGCATCCTTCTCACATTGGTTTTGAATGTGACAACAGCTTATTTCAAATAGCAGAACAGCAGAGACAAATGAAAAAGCCAGAGTAGAATCTGTATATAAAATTTTCCAGCAACAATGCATGTCAGTGGCTGAGATTTAACACCCTCACCTCCCCACACCTCTTGGCAACAACAGATCTCTTGGTGCAGCTGACAGACCTGTGACCACAGCAGTGCTAATGGATACCACTGTAACTCACAGGTAGTGTTCATGGGATATAATCTGGTGTGACACTATACTAAGCAGTGTGTATTCCCTGCTCAGGAAAATGCCAGTTGCATCCCATTCTACATAATAATTTCAGCATTTTTATTTCTGAAGATAATTTGAAAAGTAGAAGGAATCATCTTTTGTTTATACATTAAAAACTGCTTTTCTGTAGGAAGTTGTAAGTCAGTTTGCAGCTCAAAGTTATGAATGCATTTCAAGGTTTCTTAAAATAACAGATTTCTATAGTCACAGTACTTCCTTAAAATAACCGATGGTGAAACTGAAGGAGCTACTTGAGAAAAAGCAAACATATTTTAGGCTGTGTGTCTGCTCAGCATTACACCTGGAAACCCCCAGTACCTACAAATAGATAAACTTGGAACATTGTTATCTACATAATTAAAAAAAAGTTCAATATTATAAAATTATCAGCTAAGAGGATGAAAATATTGTATAGGTTGCATTTTTTTTGCACAGTCCCTTTGGAAAAGTTTTCAAACAGGTTTTGGGCTAAATCTGGTTAGAGGATTTATGAGAAAGAATCAACAGAAATGAATACTGTTCAGATCTTTAAACTTGGTGATAATATTTTTCTGAAGAGTGGCAATAAAAGCGTGATGACATATCATAAAAGGAATAAAAAGAAGCAAAAATACCCAGTGTTTTTAAGACTAGGTCTTTTGGCTCCAAAGGACTGTTGTGGATGAGGCAAAGACAATGGTGATTCACAAGAAGCAACCGTAGAACATTTGATGTGAATTCTGGATCTTCTGGTGAATATGACTACAATCCTGTCAACAAACTTTTATGCCACCTTGTATGTTTTTAAACAGTAGTATACTCCTGGGTTTTCAGGGAATAATATTTATTTATGATACTTTTATATTGTTACTGTAAGTAGCTAATGAAAGTGCAATGGCAATGACTTAATCTCTCCCAAATTATTTTGTTTAAGGCTTTGTGATATGCTGTATCCAGGGTTGTTAGAATATGTAGGTGCTTTGTTGAGTGTAGAATACACTCGACTACTGGTTTAATCAAGAGGACTGATACTAGAGCATCTCATACAAGTTTAAGGGAGTAATCTAAATCTTCTTAATTTTGGACCTGGCTCCTTAAATGACAGCTGATGAAGTCAGGCTGAGAAATTAATATAGATTCTTCCTGGATGTAATGGCTTGAGAAGTGAAGCCAGAAGAAGCAGAAATTCAGACATATATTGTGAAGTTACAAGATTTTCTCTTTCTGTGGTCCATCAGTGCCCGAGCAGACAGCTTTAGAGGCTAGAATAAGTATCCTATTTTTGACCAGACTTTTTCTTTATATAAACCTGAATCATAGAGTTGTATCACATTTTAGTGGGTGGGATAATAAACATGGGAGTAGTTCCCTCTTTCTGACTATTTCTCTAATTCACATACCTCCCTGTTTTAGAGGCACTTATTCCTTGATCAGGTATGTAAACAGTTGTTACTCCATGGGTGCACCCTCAGCATTTTGACTTGAAGCAGTAGTCCAGTTCTGGAAGTTAATCTTCCAATCAATTGCACTTACAACACATTGTTTTGGTTCAAAGGGAAGTTTTGGTGCACACAAACCAGCTGTTCATCAGAGGAAATTAAACTGGGAGCTCTGCTCTAGCTGTGCACTTCATCACCATAAAAGCTCAAACTAATGACTGATCCTTCATAACATATATATGGTGATGGTGTTTGGTCCAGGGGACCAGAATAAAGCTAGTCTGAAGTAAAACCACAGACCATTCAGGGTGTTGATACTGGGTCTCATCACCAGCTGTTTTGATCTACTGGTCTTCCTCTGTTGTGCTAAATTACTTACTAGTATAAACTAGGTCAATAAATACCCTTAGATACATGGAATGAAATATGCAGAAACATTGTATTTGTCTTAAAAATGTTTGGTTTAGAATATTACTTTTTAAAATGTTATTTTTCTTAAGAGAAGCTGTGTAAAAAGCTATTTTTCTCCCACTGTATGAACATGGAGATGAAGATACTGAAAGCAAAGCACTATGTGTTTGATCTTTCCTGACCTAATCCGTATCTCCTTTGGCAGTTACAGAGATGACGGGCAATCTTTGATGAATTTGTTCCTGTCTCACTGAGATAGAAAGTCAATCCAATTCTCCATTTCTCAAGTCTATGTGATAACAATTAGTGCCAATGTCTTGTCAACAGTGTTCTCATGCAGGCCTTTTATATGGCAATCAGTATATATTGAATGGAAACTGTATACAACGAGAAGGTAGATAACAACTGCGTCGATATTTTGGGGTCAAGTGCATCAGGATTCAGTGACAAACAAAGCCCAAAAGTGAATATGAAGTTACTTTTTTCCCTTAAGAATATAGAAGTGCTCTATTTGAATGTTATACGAAGGTCATGCTGATCTAGCAACATTTTAAATGATCATCATAAAATTATTCTTGTAAAATGAAAGGTAGAGTACATGTTTTGAAGTTATATCGCTGGGTACATATGGCATACAGTTAACCTATTGAACACTATAAGCACATTCACGAGAAAGATACTACAGAAAGCAAGCTCCTTAATTTAGCTGCAAAGGTATAATGAGATCCAGGGATCTTATTTCAAGGTGAAGCTAGATAAATTCAAGGTTGAAAAAGAAAGTACATATTTCTAAAAGTAAAAGTAATTAATCTTTATAAAATCTTATCTAGGGAAGTTGTGGATTTTTACTGCCTGAAAACTTTAAATAAATCCTATGTCTTATAAAAAGAGGTGTTCTAGCTAAAAAAAGGAGATATGGGCTTATATGGACTATAACGAGAAATTATTGGGGAAATTTCTATGTTGTATGAATATAAGAGGCCAGACTGTATGACTGTCATGGTTCCTAGGACTCAAAGGCTATCTGTTTGTCTGCTAGTCACTTAATCAAGGTTTGTGTTCTAAAAAGGAGAAAAAGAAGAATTTATCACTTTGTGTCTTAGTAGACAAGGATTTAAAGCGAGAGATGCTCTCAGTTTCAAATTACAGTGCTTTTGTAGGCAAATGTTCTGAATTAACAAAGTTGAGATAAGCAGTGACAGGTTGCTGTAATACTTTGAATTCATGAACAAAGTGTCACTAAATATTTGGTGGATTTTTCTGATGTGGATAAGAGTATCAGACTTCTATAATACTTTGAATTAATGAACAAACTACCACTTATTATTTGGTGTATTCTTCTGAAGTGGGTGAGCAACACCTTTAACGAATGTCAGAAGTCTTGCTATAAGGCCAAGAGCTAATGAGTAATTTTTGCAGTAAAATAATTACTATTATTACGTGTTTATATTACAGTGTTATCATTTATGCACTCATTCTGCAGTACTACCCAAGTTAATCAGGTTAAAATGGGTTAATTAGATTAGGTTCTTATTGTGATGAAAAGGCAAAAGTGTTTCTGAGCTATTTATGTTACAGGATATTTCTGATTTTAAAAACAAACAAGATACAGGGTGGGGGGAACAACAGAATAAGAGCGTGGAAGGGAAAATATAAGGAAATACTTTTCTAATACAAACAGTGTGTATACATATATAATATACCATATGTATATGTGTTATACATATATAATATACCATTTGGAAATTTTCTACTTAGTTTTTTTTTTTTAAAAAGAAGCATACAAGAGTCCTTAACATTTCATTGAAAATTTTCTGAACCATTCAAAATAAATGAGAAGAACTGACTCCACACAAATTTCTTTGAATATGATTGGAAAAAAAAGCCCCATAACTCCCAGGAGATTTCTTAGTAAAGGGCAGTTTAAAGAATGATCAACAGTTTTGAATGCTTCAAGGTATCGTGAAATAATGGAAAGATAGGGAGAGGAGAAGCATAAAGACAGAAACTTTTACCTTAGATTTGTAAGAAATGGGAAACAAAATATTCAGATTATGTAAACTGTGAAAAACTTTTTGGAATTTTAATGACTATTATTTTCAAGTTTGCTAACAATAAAATCAAGACATTCTGCAACAAATGCAGAGGTATTTGCTGTTTGGCTACAAGATATTCTTTGCTAGTGGCTTTAGGCAGAGGCTAACATTGGAAAAAGTCAGATTTTAAACTGTATGAATATCTTTAACACAGACAGTGTGTGATATAGTCACATGTAGTTTATCAGAACACCAGGTATTACGTCCAGTAGAGGTCAATACTATACTTTTGTACTAAATATTGTATTATAAGCATAGTTAAGCAATATGTCTCATTAGCTTTTAGGCCTTTTTTACAGGATAAAAATGCATAAATTATTCTAGGATTTATAATTTTTTCACAACTATTTGGTTACTTCAATAATATGTGATTGATGGGCAAACTCAAAGCAAATTTTGACAAAGTCGCCAAAGGCAGGATTTTGGAAAGAATTTAAGTACTTGAAGTGGAAGAGCAGCATATTTTGAAGTCCTAGTCTAAACCTGTGAGGTCCAGAGCTCCCGCAGAGCTCTTTTTTATATTTGACAGGTCTGTAATCTATAAGCACTTCAGTTCTTGACCTTAAAGTTGCCCAGATGCTTAAATCGCTGTTACTGCAGTTGTCAGAAGTATCTCAATCCTGGTAGTTCAGCAATTCAGCCCTAACTCAGGGATCCAGAAACTAGGCACCTACTGCCTTCCTCCTTTGAGGGTTACGATCTGCTAAGCTTCCTCAGACTTATCATAGCTAGAGGATAAATTTCCCTTTTCACTTAGAGATTTGGTTATGTTAATATGACAGTGTGAACCCAGGTTCATTTCCTCCTTTCCTGGAAAAAAATAAAAAAAATCTTACGCTTATCTCTTTAGACTCACCAACTTGGTTTAGACGCTATGAACCTCTGCATATGTTTGTAAGCAAAAATGCTTTCCATCTCAAATACTAAACCTATGTCTCTATGATGAATTCCTGAATCAAATGAGCCAGAAAAATTAAAAGCAAGTTGACTTGTAATCCATACAGCTCTCCCAAAGGAGGGAAGCTTTATACGTTTTATCCAATGATGACATGATGCCAAACAAATGTGGGTAAGTCACTAGGACCATATCACATTCAGCCATGAGCTTTGAAGGAACTCAGATGATAAATTGCTGAATTTCTAGTGAACTTGTGTAAACTATCTACTAGAAACAACCACTCTGTCAGAGGGCTGCCAGGTTGCCAGCATAGCTTTTATCCAGAAAAAGGACTTTAAAGGAAATCCTGGGAACTACGGGATGAGTCTGACTTCCATTCCTTGCAAAATGAGGATCTACAACAAAGAATAATGTAATGAAGCACAGGTGTAATCTCATTGTATTAGGAGCCAGGCAACATGGAGTTCTGTATGACTGTGAGTGAGCAGGTGGGTAAAGGAGAGGCATAAGACGTAATATGCGTGGATTTGGAAAGTAAAATCCTTGTGCAGTTTCTGTACCAAAGGCCACTGAAGAAATTAAGTAGCTATGGGTTTGGAGGAATGGTACTTGTCATGGTTTAACCAGAACCAGGACAGTACTTTGATGGCTTTACAGAATAGGAAGATAAAGGATAGGCTACAGCTTACTCTTCAGTAACTTACTTCTAGATCCCTTTTCAGGGGGAAGAAGAGTATGGATACCCATGGATCAGCAATGGGTTCATTTTTATTCAGCATTTTCACGGATGACCTTGGAACAGGGAATGTGGGATCAAATATTCAAGTTTGCAGATGTTACTGAGGTCTTTCAGGCAGTTAAATCTAGCACTGGTGGTGAGAAACCCCAGGAGGACATCACAAAACTAAAGTATTGAGCCAAGAAATGCCAGATGATGCACTATGTGAGTAAATGGGAGGTAATGCAACCTAAATCATGCTTACATAGTGGTGATCTCGGAAGTGGAAGTTACAATTCAAGAAGGAGATCTTGGACTTCTCACTGGCAGTTTTTTGAAATCATCATCTCAGTGTGCATTCTGTTCTCAAAACCAAACAAAATATTGGGCATCATCAGGAAAAATATTGAGGCTAAACCAGAAACCACCATTTTTTTTCCTCTGAAAAACATTGATGCACTGGATTACTTGATGCAATGCTTTTCCTTGCATCTCCCCAAAAGATATAATGTAGTTAAAAATGATGCAGAGAAGGCAACTGAAATGGTTATGGGAATGCAACATTGTCTTACATTAAAAGATTAAAATGCTTGAGCCTTTCTGTTTGGGGAAGGAAAGCCCGGAGAGAGAGAGAGAGAGATGATAAATATTGACAAAAAGTCATGAAGACAGTAGATAAGGCAAATACACTGCTATTATTCATCAGATCCCACAGTACTAGAATAAGAAGACACTCACTGAAAGTAGCAGGATGAGAGTTTAAGACAGATAAAAGAAAGTACTGCCTTACATAGTGGTTAGTGACTTTTTGGCATGTCTTGCCACAGAATGTTGTGGAGATAAATAATACCAAGCAGGTTCAAAAATGGATTACTCAAGTTCCTGGGCAACAGGTTTTTAAATGGATACTAAATTCAGGCATGTACTCCCTGCAATTCCTACTGTGAATGCTGGGAGAAGCGAGGAGAATGGACAGCAGATAGTGGAAGGGCTTGTGCATGCTCCCTAAATAGCATCTCCTGCTGCTGGAGAGAAAATACTGGGCTATGTTACTGTTTATTAAGTTTCCTTAGAATGATTATTAAAATGGTTATACCAGTGGCTCACCAAGGTTAATATGGTGAGTGCAGGGAAAAGGTAATGAGGGATCACAGAAACCTGAAACACCTTATTCTCCATGAACAATGAGGAATAATAGTGGAAGAATAGTTTGAGGTAACTTTAACTATATAAAACTTGAAAGATTTTTATTAAAAAAATAAGCAAGCAGGCTAAATTTAAGTTCTAAAGAGGTACACTTTCCAGCTGATCTATACTCCAAAGTTTATGTATTAGAAGAAAATAACCTGAAGTAGATGGTTTAACAGATAATATATTTTTGTTATATATTTAATCAGTGGGGGAAAAATAGTCTTATTGAAAGTTCCTTGTATTTCTACTTATTTTTTGCATGGAGGATATATTTCAGTTAATTCTTAGGGGAAGATTCAGATTTGGAAGGATGACTCCAGCCATCTTCTGAAGTCACACCTATTTCAACATCAGTAACTTAGTCACCTCTGTAAAGTTTCCACTTTTTCTTCCTAATTATCTCATTATGAAACTCAGGTCTCTCACTGATTTCATTTCTGCCTCTTCTCACCTTCATTTAAAGTTTGGGGTTTTTTTTTTGACAAATCTGTTCTCTTACAACTCATTAAATTTTAAAGCATTAAATTTAAACTGTATATATATAAAACACTTGTCTGTAAATTTCTTCTTACAGACTTCAAAATAAATGAATTGAAATTCACATTTTAGGTGCTAAAAAGTACAACTGGATAGAAGGAATCATAGCACTTTTTTATGATATAACAGTATAAAACATATCCATTTTTATGTCAAAAAAACCTAGTGTGCCTATGATTATTTGCTGCCTAGCTGCAGTTTGTTTTCAAAATGTCTTAACTTTATCTGGACAAACTTAATGAAGAAGGCAAAGTTTTGAGTACAGGCAGCCATGCCAAAAAAGCATAAGAAATATCATTTAACATGGCATCTTTGTTTCAGCAAACTCACTAACTTGACTTCATCTCTGGGCCCACAGAATGATTCAGAGATTTAAAACAAGCACCCTTGAAGAGATTTATTTTGAGAAGTCTTCTTAATATCAGTGTAATATTAGCCCTTTTTAAAAATACAAAAATGCTGTAAGTGACTTCTGTAAAGGTAACATACAAATTTTTTTTCCTGTAAGATACTGTGGCCATATTGGGAAAAAAATCATAGGTTAAATTGCTTGTTTTCACTGCACAGGAAATATTCTCAGACTAAATATCACATATGAGAAATAATGAATTGTGGGAGCAACACATAATGAGAAACACACACTTCTGTAAGTAACATAAGTAGCAAAAGGAAGGCTAGGGAAAATGTGGGCCTGCTGCTGAATGGGGCAGGGGATCTGGTGACACAGGACATGGAAAAGCCGAGGTACTGAATATTGCCTTCTCCCCAGTCTTTATAAGCAAGACCAGCCTTCAGAAATCTAGGGGCCCAGAGACCAGGGGGAAAGGCTGGAGCAAGGAAGATGTGCTCTTGGTGGAAAAGGATCAGGCCAGGGAAT
Source organism: Aquila chrysaetos chrysaetos (assembly GCF_900496995.4). Lineage (NCBI taxonomy): Eukaryota > Metazoa > Chordata > Aves > Accipitriformes > Accipitridae > Aquila > Aquila chrysaetos. The sequence continues at coordinate 21,210,686 of NC_044004.1, forward strand.
ACTTAAGCACACTGGACATACATAAGTCCGTGCACCCTGATGGGATGCACCCATGAGTGCTGAGGGAGCTGGCTCATGTCGTTGTGAGGCCACTCTGAATAATCTTTGAACAAACATAGTGATTGAAAGAGGTGCCTGAGGACTGTAGGAAAGCAAATGTCACTCCTATCTTCAAGAAGGGCAAGAGGGAGGATGCAGGGAACTATCATGAAATTACTGCCTTGATAGATGAGGGGAGAGCAGTGGATATTGTCTACCTTGACTTCAGCAAGGCTTTTGACACTGTCTCCTGTAAGATCCTCATAGAGAAGCTGATGAAGTAGGGGCTGGAAAAGCAGGCAGTGAGGTAGGTGGATTGAGAACTGGCTGAATGACCAGGCCCAGAGGGTCGTGATCAGTGGTATGAAGTCCAGCTGGAGACGAGTAAGTGGTGGTGTACCCTGGGGGTCAGTACTGGCTCTAATCTTTTTCATCATCTTTATTAATGATCTGGATGATGGGGTAGAGTGTACCCTCAGCAAGTTTGGCTGATACATCAGTGGGTTGTGCTGCCATCCAGAGTGACCTTGACAGGCTGGAGAAATAGGCTGACAGAAATCTCATGAAATTCTGCAAAGGGAAAGGCCTCCTGCATCTTGGGAGGAAGAACCCCAGGCACCAGTATACAACGGGGGCTGAAAAGCATCTTTGCAGAGAAAGGACCTGGGGGTCCTGGTGGACAGCAAGTTGAACATGAGCCAGCAATGTGCCCTTGCAGCAAAGAAGGCTAAAGGTATCCTGGGCTGCATTAGACAAAGTATTGCTAGCAGGTTGAGGGAGGTGATCCTTCCCCTTTATTCAGCACTGGTGACACTACATTTGGAGTACTGTGTCCAGTTCTGGGCTCACCAGTACAAGAGACAGATAGAACTACTGGAGAGAGCCCAGTGAAGGGCCGCAAAGATGGTTAAGGGGCTGGAGTATCTGTCATATGAGGAAAAGCTGAGAGAGCTGGGACTCTTTAGCCTGGAGAACAGAAGGCTCAGGGGGATCTTATCCATGTATATGAATATCTGAAGGGAGGGTGTAATGAAGACAGAGCCAGACTCTTTTCAGCACTGTCCAACAAAGTTACAAGAGGCAATGGGCACAAACTGAAGTACAGGAAATTCTGCTTAGACATGAAGAAAAATAATTTTTACTGTGAGGGTGACTGAACTCTTCAACAGGTTGCCCAGGGAGGTTGTGGACTCACCCTCCTTGGAGATATTCAAAAGCTGTCTCGACATGGCCCTTATCAGCTGTTTTTAGGTGCTGTTGCTTGAGCAGGGGGGGTTGGCCAAGATAATCATCAGAGGTCTCTTCCAACCTCAATCATTATGTGATTCTGTGATATATAAATACACATTTGCATCTGAGTTTTCTGCAGAGATACATTTAACTAATCTGGGATTCAGAAATAGCTTTGAACCAATCATCTGAACATTAGACTCCTTTGAATTTGGACACAAAATGTGGACACTCAATATTTTAAAAGTGTCTTCCTGTTTCCTTAGTGCAGAGTATCCTGCATTTGATGTAGGATTAATGTAATAATCGATTACCTCTACCTTCATGAGTTGTTTTTCAGTTCCTGCTAATGCAGTAGGGCTGGTAAAAAAAGGACCTCAAATTTTTATTAATGATAGCTCAGATGTACACATTTAGCCAGTTTGGGGAGGTGTTGGAGAAAACGTGCTGTCATTCATTTTACTTTGTGAGTTTTATAAAGATTCAAGCTCTTCATCTTCTTTTAGTTTCACTCAAGTTTTCATCAGTTTTGTGTCCCTACCGTGTACTGCACCAGGATCAATAGACAATTTGGAAAGTCTTCTGTAATTTATTCATTGAGTATTTCATGCATACTGAAGGCATATTATATACAGGAAAGGAAAGCCTGTATCAGTATTGATCCATATTTTGTAATGATATCCAGCCTATTAGGAAATCAAATAACACAGATTTTGTGAAACAGGATTCATCACAGAAGAAATAGTGCAAAAATGAAATCCTAATGAAGCATAAATCCAAATGTGCATGGTGTGAATTATTAAGAAAAATTAAGGTTTTTTTACACATATGAACAAAAATCCAAAATGCATTTTATCTCCCTCCAGTTTAGGAAGAGATTTCCTATTTTGATTAAACTGGTATAAAAGATTTAGTTATAAGTACAAAAAGGTTCCTTGTAGCCTCCATGGTTAGGCCCACTATCCAGGGAGTATTTTGTACTTGAAAATGAAGAGGCGTCCAGTGATAAAAGAATTAGGGTTATCTGTAGAATATCTAAGTTTAATTCTTGTCTGTATCACAGACTTTTTGTGCAACTTGGAGAAATGCAATTGTTCTGTGCTACAATACCTCATCTCTAATCTTCAGAAGAAAGAACGTGTCTGCCTTGTCTGTAAAGGCTTTGAAGCAGAGACTGTCTCCTTGAATGTATTTTCTAGCGTAAAGTACAATGGAACCTCTGATTTGTGTTAGGGCCTTTCAGTGTTACTGTGATACGAATAAATAATAATTAGTAACAGATGTTTTGTCTGCTTTCTTTATAAAGGATAAGTCCATGAAAGAAAGCTAACTTTTCCCTGTAAGATGAAAAGAACTTCAAAGGTCAAATTTTAGCTATTATTCTAATGAAAAATGAGATGCTTCTAAAGCTGTTGATAAAGAGTATAGTTTCATAAACTTCTCCTATTTCCTTTAACCTGCATTAGAGTTCTTACTGTGATTTTAAAGTTTGAGCACACCAAAATATTAAAAGTCCCCACAGCTTGCATTTTTTTCCCCTTTAGCTGTACTGTGAAGATGGCATCAAAACCTTCCCCAGAGCGTCCAACCACCCTTATTGTTATAATAAATAAAAAAAGAGGAAGATTTATGAAAATGTCAGAGAGATACTTATGCTCTGAGAAATATCAACTAGTATCTATCAAACATCATCTTTGTCAGCAAGTGTTTTGCAGAAAGTCAGTCAAATTAAGGTGCATTGTATTTATTTTTATGTTGGCAATGCTTTAGTACATAGACCTCACTGTTTTTAAGCAAGAAGGAAACTCAGTTTGGCTTAATTCTGACAGTCTCACCATGATTAAAGAATTTTTCCTGTCTGTAGGTGGAATCAACAATAGAAAAAACAAAATTATTAGGATAGTGTTTTATTTACAGTTCAGTGAATTGAAGGAAGGAAACTTCTGTCTCCTGTGATATCACCTCTTGCCTTATCAAGTTTTTATTTTCTCTTGAAATTCTCACCTCATGAAGAGAAATAAAAGGCAAAGAATTAAAATAAATGTATGTTCAGATACTTTCTAAAGTGCTTTATTATACATATATTTTAGAGTTAAAAATAAAATTTAATGTATTTAACAATGAAATAGGAATGAATCTTAAGAGAAGGATTTTAGAATAATTCATAAAGTAATTCTGATGGTTTGAGGTACACAGACAGTTGAGAATTGTCAGTGAACTGCTTTAACATTTAACTGATTCTTATCTCCTCATTAACTGTACTGCATAGTGCCTCATATCAATAGTAATTTTGGAAATGAATGACAAGAGGGACTTACAATCCCTTCCCTAGACCAGCAAACATACAGGAAGGAGTATGTTGTGTCCTTTGAATATATACAGCAGCTAAATTTATACTGAGTTAGAATTATTCCCTGAATTTGTCCTGCAGTTCTGTGATATCCCAGGATCCTTAACGGGAGAAGTAAAGCATTTGGCTATTAAAGATTAAAACAAACAACAGCTTATTAGATAAAATGGCTCTGACCCATCCTATCAACCTTCTTATCATTAAAGTCTCCTTATTTTGTATTTCAGCTTCTTGCTTTCAGCATTCTGGCTGCTTCTCTGCATGTACTTTGTTATCTGTTTTAAAACCTTTAGTATTTCTGCTAAATTAGTGAGCATAGGATATCTCTACCTCACATCTTTCCACATGCACACACTTTCCCCAACATTCCTTTATGTTTTCCCACCATTCCCATTAATGGTAATTGCTAGTTCACTTTTCGTTCCTTAAACATGAATGCTCGCTGTGAGAAGCATGCTTTAAATGTCAGCACATTTCCTTGACTCAGCCACATTTTCTTATGCTGTTTGTCAGTTCTGCTTATATGAGAATTGTTGCCTCTAATGCTCTAAAGCTCTCTTAGCCAGATCTTCATCAAATGTAAATTTACTTAACATGATTGGAAGCTTTGGAGCTGAAAAGCTGTCTTTCTATGCTTCTTACCTTTCAGATTGTAATAGCTGCATAAAATGCAGTATCAGAGAGTTGCTGAGGTTGGAAGGGACCTCTGGATATCATCTTGTGCAACCCACCTGCTCTAAGCAGGGTCAACTAGAGCTGGTTGATCAAGGCCATGTCCAGACAGCTTTTGAATATCTCCAGGGATGGGGACTGCACAGCCTCTCTGGGCAACCTGTTCTGATGTTCAACAATCCTCAGAGTAAAAAACTTTTTTCTTATGCCTAGATAGAATTTCCTGTGTTTGAGTTTGTGGCCATTTACTCTTCTTCATTCCCTGGGTAGCAAAGAGGAGAGTCTGACTCCATCTTCTTTACTCCCTCCTGTCAGGTGCTGATACACATTGATAAGATCACCTGAGCCTTCTCTTCTCCAGGCTAAAGAGTCCCAACTCTCTCAGCTTTTCCTCATAGGACAGATAGTCCAGAGCTTTGATCATCTTAGTGGCCTCTCGCTGGACTCTCTCCAGTAGTTCCATGTCTCCCTTGCACTGGGGAGCTCAGAGCTGGACACGGTACTCCAGGTATGTCCTCACTAGTGCTGAATAGAGGAGAAGGATCACCTCCTTTGACCTGCTGGCAACACTCCTAATGCAGTGCCAAAAACTGTCAGCTTGCTTTGTTCTAAGGGCACATAGCTGGCTCATGTTCAACTTGCTGTCCACAAGGGCACTTCTCCAGTCACTTGGTCCCTGTACTTGTCCATGGGCTTCTTCCCTCCCAGGTGTGGGACTTGGTTTTTCCCTTTGCTGAATTTCATAAGATTCCCGTCGGCCCATTTCTCCAACTTCTCGAGGTTCCTCTGAATGACAGCATAACCTTTTGGTGTATCAGCTACTCCTCCCAGTCTTGTGTAATTTGCAAACTTGCTAAGGGTACAGTCTGTCCCATCATCTATGTCATTAACAAAGAATTTAAACAGTGTTGACCCCAGTATTGACCCATTGGGTATACTATGAGTGGCTGGCCTCCAGCTGGACTTCATGCTGTGATGATAAGCCTTTGAACCTAGCAGTTCAGCCAGTTTTCAGTTCATTTCACTGTTCATTTATCTAGCACAGATTTCATCAGTTAGTCTATGAGACTGTCATAGGAGACTAAAGTCAAGGTAAACAATATCTACTTCTCTCTCCTTATCCATTGAGCCAGTCATTTCACAGTGCTCAAGACCTTTGTAAATCCATGCTGACTGAACCCCAGTCACCTCTCTGTCCTTCATATGTCTGAAAATGGCTTCCAGATTTAGTTGTTCCATCATCTTCCTAGGTTTTGAGATGAGGCTGATCACCTTGTAGTTCTCCAAATCTTCCTCCTTGCCCTTCTTTAAAATAGGACTGACATGTTCTTTTTTCCAGTCCTCAAGAATTCCCCCTTTCTTTCCTCATTGGCATGACCTTTCAAAAACAACCAGAATTGGCCTTGCAATGACATTGATAGCTCCCTCAGCACTTCTCTACTGAGGGTAAGCTTTCCTTGCTCCAGACTTTCCCACTGTTCTCAGGACCCTGGGATTGCTGTAGGCAAATGTCACCATTAATGACTGAGGCAAAGAAGGCATGGAGTGCCTCAGCCTTTTCCATGTCCTTTGCCACCAGGTCCCCTACCACATGCAGAAGTGGGCTTACTTACATCTTCTCTTTGCTGCTCATGTATCTGTAGAAGCCTTTGTTGTTACTCTTCACATTGCTCTCCAGATTCAGCTCCAGGTGGGTTTTGGTTCTACTAACCACATCTCTGGATGGTCCCTGCGTGACCAAACAGTCAGTGTCTCTATATTCTTCCTGGGTGACCTGAACATTCTTCCACCTCTTGCATACTTCCTTTTGATGTCTGAGTTTAGTCAGAAGCTCTTTGTTAATCTGAGCAGGCCTCCTGCACCTTTGCTTGATTTCCTGCACTTTGGGATTGACTGCTCTTGAGCTTGGAAGAGTTGATCCATGAAAATCAAACAGCTCTCTGGACTCCTCTTTTCTTCAGGACTGTTACCCACCGTATTCTTTCCAGCAGATCCCTGATCTGTCAAACATTATTTCCCCTGTGTAGAGAAGCATATATTCTGTAGCTACTCCTGTAGGCTAGTCTCATCTACTCTGTTTTATCAAGACTATATTTAAACTAATAAATACTGTTCATCTTTTATAGCACTGCTGCTGATAATATTTTGAGTCTTCATGTTAAAGAATATAAAGTCTACAAATCTCAAAATCTCACTACATCAAGTTTCTGCTCTGTAAAATAATTGAAAACAGTATTTATTATTTATTCTTCCATGCCATAAAGAGGCACTGACTGAGATGAGATTGAAGCAGTGTTGTGTTGGGCATGGTATAAGCACGTGTTAAAAGAGAACTTTTGCAGTCTAAACCTTAGAAAGTTCATAATCTAAGCCAACAAGACAGTGAGAAGTCAGGAGACCAAGAGTAGTTAAAGCATCTTGTCTGCACTCGTGCAAGATGACAGTACCTTACCTTTAGGTTAGAATCCAGCTTTCCAGATTGCCAAGTTCTCTCTGTATTCAGTAAATCATGTTTATCCTGTTAGGTATTTTCTGTGCTAATATTTTTCCTGTTGAGTTCTAATTGCCACAGGTGCCAACATTTATAGTTTCTCTTGTTTCCTTTTTGTTCTATTGCTTAGTAGAACTCACTGCCAAGAAAGTCTTTAGACATTCTTTTTTGTTTGTTTTTTACTTTCCTAATCTGATTCTATAGTGTTTTGTTATATCCTCTTTGATAATTCTATATAATTCTTGCCCATCTTTTGCATCTTCTCATACTCTAGTTGGTGCCTCCTTACACTGCTCAGACAAGTGAAGCATAAATAATATTTTTAAAATTAATTCTCTGTTTGGTGTGGTCTACATATTCCATGAATTGTGGAATAGCTTTTCTTTTAGGATACAAGAACAATTTTAAATTTGGGGGTTATAAAATTGTAACAACAGTTGAATTGGCTGTGGTTTTATTAAAGAAATTTATGAAGACCTCCTATCTCATTAGCTGATCTAACCCTAGTTAGAGTGTCCTCATGTTTTCTTCCAAATTTTAAGGCTTCTTCCTACTTCCCTCTGAGCTGCCAAAGTGACTGTAAGAAATCCATTATGTATACTATAGTGATAGATTAAAAAACCTATTGAGCTGTAAATAATACACATTGAAAGATAGTCACAGCTTCAAGACCCTCCTTATTTGTTATTTATTCTCAAATGTCATGGCACTAGCAGTAAAACCTATCATCCATCCTTACCACATTTTCTGTCCTCACACCAAGGAGGCAGTGTAACATCCTGGTACTTTGATCAAGGGGTTGGTTGCTTACTATGACAGATTATGTCCCTTTCCACGTGTGGGTGTGCTTCTTAGTTGCTGGCTCCATTGCTTTTTTTCCACAGCAATGGATAATAAGTCGTAACAATCTCTAAACTAGCTTTTCTCATTGCTACACTTTTCTATCTGTAGCTGTATTTGGAACGCATACATGTTTTGTGGTGTCTGATGACATCTACTTTTAGGGTCCTCAGATTTCAGTCTTGGTTTCTATCAATAATTTCATATGCTGTTATCTTCTCAAGAAAAGAAACACATTTCTGCAGTACAGGCTTATAGCTCTCCTGGCTATATACAGTAAAGTAGGTATTTTCACAGTAATCACATTGGACTGTCTTGCTTTTCTGTCCACATAATGTTTTTACCTTGCAGAGTAGTTCACCGTTTTCTGGCAAAAGTTACCTAAATCTTGATTTGTGTGAAATTTCTTGATGAAATGTGTTTCCTAAGCCTGTTTTCTAGCCTTGCTAACACCAAAGCATCCTTTTACTGTCACTTCATTATCTTTTCCCTCAATGGAATTTAAAAATAAAAACGTGGCTTCGACTCAACTCTAAGAACTAGTAGTGCTTATCTTCATATGATAACAGCAGTATAATTTACTGATTATATATTACTGCATTTAGTTAGTACTTAGAAATTTGGTTTTGTGGATCTGTAATCTCTTGTTATGCAATTGTAAATATATGACAAAAAAATCATTCTGGTCCTAAGGACCTTTATTCAGTAACACTGTACTAAGCTTGTCATTTCATGTTTTCCCTAATGATTTATGTCACCTTTCATAACAAAAAGTTAGTTATTTTGTTTTATTTTTGATAGGAATCACATCTGAAGCTGACCTATTTCACATTGTTAGGTATTCTTTCTCATTTTTTGGCCAAGGCAGTAGGCATGAACATAAAAAAAGTGTATTTAGTATTAGTCTGACATACTGACTGTGCCATAAAACTAAATAATGCAGTTTGAGTAGATTGTTATATTCACAGATCTGTTAGAGATATCGTATACATAACTGGGGGACAGGGAAGGATAAATAAAGTTGTGATGCATCTTTTATTGACTGACTATGAAATAGTACATTCCAGAATGACTACAGTAACATTTGCAAAGCTGAAGTAAAACATATCACTATGTTATTGATTTAGACATTTAAGTTCTTATTTTTATTAGTAGGACAGAGTATATTTTTCAAGGGATAATGAGAACTGGCTCTGTACCATTTCAATCCTAGTTACAATTATTACGATAACAATGCATTGCTATTGTACTACTCAGAATTTTAACTATTCCTTTCCATGAAGATAGATTTATTTGAAATCTCTGTCTTCAGTAATAAGAAAACATTTTTAAAACTCATGCAAGGCTTTATTTTTAATAATGCTTTATTTTTGCAAGTAAAAGAGTATTCCATCTTTTGTGATGGGAATCCAGTCAAATTGATACTAACATTTTCAGATTAGGCTACTGCAAATGTTGTGCCTGGAACTGAAGGCAAAAACCATGACATGCTAGTGAATAGACCATCTTAGAGGCAAAAAAGGGTAAACTAAAGAGTGTCTCCTGGCTTTCTGTCCAGCCTTATCTAAAAGTGAAGCTGAACTTTAAAGTTATCATTGTCTTCTGGCCATGCTAGAACTGTTAGAATTCAGTGTGAAAATGCTCTCTGATGACAGTGGTATAACTGCCTTTTTAGAGTGGTGAAGAAAATATTGAAGAAAAAAAATAAGGATTATTCCACAAGCCACATCTGGGTGCTGGACCAAGACCTGACAATCTAAGTTCTATTCCTGCCTCTGACTCGCTGACTGTGCTTAGTAAGTCATATAACCATTTTAATTATCAGCTATGATCTATTTTATTTACTTAAAGCAAAAGATAATTGGATGGGGGACTGTTTTTTAATGTGTTTGCTCAATGCCTTTGAAATAGGATCCCATTTTTAGCTGAGGCTTCTCTCCCGTACTCCAAAGCAATAATCACAAGAACTTCCTATGAAGCAGTTTATGTTGTATTTCACAGATGAAAACTAAAGCAGCATTCATACCAACTTTGATTGTGTGCTAAAGCAATTAATGTATCATTCCAAATCCTGGGGAAAAAAAAAAAAAGAATTTTAAGTACTTTCCTGTAGATTTTTTTAATCTCCTCTAATAGTTACACAGAACATAACTGAAAGTTTGCTATTGACTGAGGTACCTTGATGACATGGGTGACCAACAGCTTCAGGTAAACCACCATTCCTTCTTGCTGTTTCCTATAAGAGGTGAATAGAGAAAGGTAACTCAGTCTAGTGAGTGATAGTGAATGTTTAATTTCTGAGGGAAAGAAAAATGATATAATCCTTATTTCCCTGTACATGCAGGGAAGATTCTAATTAATACAATTCTTGAAGGTATGATTGTAGAATGGAAGTGTGTGCACTTTAGTTGTTTCCTATATTGGCTACTTATTCAACTTTTTTTGTTATTTGTACTTGCTGAATTGGTTAAAAAAGAATGATCAGCAAACATAACTGAACAAATTGCACTTCCCTCAGCTGAACTGTATGAAAGACCCCAGAGACCAACCAAACAAGCTTAGCATGGTCCCACAGGAACCTAGAAATTCAGTTGGCCTTTTTAAGACTGTGTTCTCTGGGGAACAAATCCCTGCAGCCGCTTTTAAAAGTTGAGGGTTAAAAGCATTTTTGTTGCTGAGAATGCACATTGGAGCATGTGTAATGCTTTAATGTGCATTTTAAAGTGAAAATACAATACAGCTTTTCAGAACCTTTGGAAAGAATCACAGACTTGCTTCTGAGGTTGAATGAATTCAGAAAGGTACTTTCAGGCAGAGCTGACTGACACTCTGAATTTCCCTCTAGAAGAAATTTTGATATTTCAAGAAAGTTTTCACTTTGAATGAGATTGAATGTAAGAACTTCCATTTTCCCTTCACTGGAAAAATAACTGGAAAAATAGAAATGCTTTGTTCTGATTTTGTGGTTTTTTGTTGGTTTTTTTCCTAAAGAAATTTGTCAATTTCTACACTTAAAAGACTATTCCTTGGGTTGTTGATAGCTATTAGAAGAACCCAAGGAATTCCCAGAACCCAAAGGAATCAATTATCATTGAGAAAAGACTCTCAAAAATGAAGAATTGGAAATAGATGATAAGGTTTGGATTTTGCATGATGTTACAGTGAAAAAGTAAAAAAAAATCAAAATCATGTTATCAGCACATTTCATGATATCAAACCTTTTGGAAAAAGGGTGATGAAGTTCTGGGAGACTATGGAGAACAGGTAAGCTAGCTCTCTTCAGTGACACATTTCCCCCACTCTACAATTGATCTTGCCTCACCGAATGCCTAAAGTCAATTTTTGATGGATTTCACCCCACAGGGAAGATTTCAGTAGAATGTGCTGCTGGAAGCTCTGGGGCTGCCTTTTTATCACCCACCCTGAAACTCACATGCATGAACATCCTACACCAACCAGCTTGTCTCCCTCAACTACTCCTCTCTTGGAGCCCACTGTCGCTCCAGTGAAGCTGCATGTATACAAACTCTTTTTAGCTTTGATATTTTGCTGTAGACAGCAAGGAGAGCTGCTGAATGAGGTGGCAGTGAAGGCAAAAGGGAGCTCTTTTCATACGTACTCCATAATACTCCTGCAACACAGGTCCAGATTGCTATAGGCCTGGAATGGAGAAGTGGGATGGGTGGAGGCAAAGTCTCAGGAGGTTTTGGCCACTAAGGTAGGATTGAAGTAGATAAAAGGCTAGGGATGCAGATACAGTGATGCCAGAATAGAATTAGTGCTGAAGAATGTTAGTATCTGTTACCTGTAAAACTGTGATACTACTATGGCACTGACATGTTGGCCATCAGTATTTAGGATCAGTGAAGATCGTTCCCATTCTTTCCTGTACCATGGCTCATCTTCAGCAAGTGAGCAACACTTGTCATGAACAGTGCTAGGGAGCAGCTTAATTCTGAAAAGACCCTTCTGTGAAAGTGGAGCTGCACTCAGAAGAACCTAGCATCCTATTTCCTGGCATGCACTTTAATGAGTAAGCAGTGGTGAAAAATAGAGGTTGTTTGTCCTCTTTTACTTGATGCATATCTTAAAAGAGGGCCTAAAAATTTTTAAATCCCATATGGATCAAGTGTATGTCCTGAGCCAAGTGCCCATCCAGACACATGAACCTTATGTTTCTTATTTTCTTTCTCTAGACAGCCCCCCACTAAGCATAGAAAAGTGATGAATTATCCTGCAGATGCACTTATATCCCTTTTGTGAGGTTACTGAAGAGACCTTCATTTAGTTTCTCTCATACATCCCCCTTGAATACTACCTATCTTTGCATAGTGTAGTTCTATTGCATGTGTGCTCTGAAACATTTTGCCTAATTTGTATTCCTACCTCAGCTGGCCTGAATATAGATCAACAACCTGAAATACTCCATTCAATTCTGTAAAGTAGCAGTATTCTAGGAAAAATTTAAAATAATATATTTTGGAACATATGAGAGCTTTGAATTCTCTTCTAACAGAAAATTGGGAATATGAACATTATAAGTCTATTTTTGAAGCAGTAATCATAGTTAATGATGCAAATCATAACTCATTTTCAGCAAAATGGTAGGGGTAATCCTAGTAGGTATAATGTATTGCTCCTCAGAGAGTGAAGTAATACTGAATACAGTCATCTATTCACTTAGCTGTATTGTCTGTTTTGTAGGCATATCAAATTTTCAATATATTTCAGGTGGGATTTTGATGGTCATTGTCCACAAAAACCTGTTAACTTTAGCTATCAAAAAACTAGGCATCAGGTCTAACCAAATAGTTATGCTCCCTGCATAGTCAATGGTTGTAGAAAGCCATGTACTGAACCTACAGACTCTTCCCCTAGGCCTTTGGAGTGGCTGTAGGGAGCCTATACAGTGAATGTAGGTATCTTCTAACTTATAAATGTCAACTATTAGGTAAAACCATTGCAGCTTTATGCTGTGATGATATAGACCGTCTCCTTTTCCATTTCTTGTGTATCTTATATACCAATGTCCCTGGGATTCAGAATTTTGCAACCCGATCATGTGCTATAAAGCAAAAGGTTTTCCTTCCAGTTACTAATAAATACATTGCCCCTAAATTGTAATTTACTTTCATATTAAGTAATATGATAATAAATAGCATATAATTATTATTATAATAATACTGTCTCCAGCATGGGCTCATCTGCAAGCCACAGTCCCTCTTGGGAAGTACCTGCTCTGATGTAGGACCTCTGTGGGCTGTGTACCTGCTCTGACATGGGTCTTTCGTGAGCTTCAGTCCCTTTAGGGGAGGGGTGCGTGTGTTTGCTCCACCATGGAGCACGTCCTCCTCTTTTGACCTTCGTATTCCCTCTCTTGTTTCTTACTCTTTGTTCCCTCCTCCCCTCTCTCATTTTCTGCCCTTACTTAAATATGTTTTCACAGAGCCACCACCAATGCGGCTAATGGGCTCAGCTTTGGCCTGTGGCGCATCTGTTGTGGAACTGGCCTGCACAGGCTATGTCTGGCACAGGGCAGCCCCTGATCTCTTCTCGCAGAAGCCACCACTGCAGCTCACCTTGTACCAAAACCTTGCTGCCTACACCCAATACATTAACAAAGGGCACAAAACAGTTGCCTGAGCGCTGGCCTTGGGTGTCATCTGACATATCCTAAGGTACCCTGTATTTCCATTTGGAGACAGCAAATATGGCACAGAACCTACAGGAGACCCGCTAACACAGCAGTTGAAGGTCAGGGCGATAGATACGCATGTGTAGACAATTGAATTGCACTCCTGAAGTCCTTGACCAGATCATTTAAATATCCTTTTACTAATTTGCAGAAATCAGGTGTTCCAACATCAAATTCTGAATGTCTATAAATGTCTGATATTTCTAGCCTAGAAAGATGCAAAGTAACACAAGTTTTTTACACTGTGTAAGACCTTGGCTAAAGAGAATAGAAAAATATCTTATGCTAAAAGGGAAAGTGTTGGGCTGCAAGTAGGTTACTAGTGGAGCTCCTCAAAGCTTGGTTCAGAATTGATGTCATGTAATATATTCATTTATGACCCTGGCACTAAAAGCAGAAATGTTTTAATGAAATTTGCTGATGGCATAAAAGTGAGAGGAACTATAAATACAAAGCAGCACTTGAATATTGTGCAGAGTTAAGAGACCTTGAGGACTAGAGTGATAGAATTGGAATAAGATTTAATAGTACCAAATAAAAGGTCACAGTATTTGGCCTTTTCGTCTTACCCATCATTACCTGTCTAAAACATAGAGGCTTACTTTAAGCTGTTCATCTGGGCTCCTTCAAATAATCATAGAGAAATGCCTCTACAGGGATACTTATCCTATACTAAAATAGTTATCTAAAATAGATAGATTGTACTGGCTTTCAGTGGTGCCTTTCTCACTACATTGCTTTTGGAGGAAAATTAGATGTCTGCTTAGACTAGATCCCCATGAATCCCAGCTTCAGGCTTAATGTGAATGCTTACTAAATGCTTGTAGCTCTTCAGCTGGAAAGAGAAACATCCAGTAACAACCACCATATCATGAGGAGCCATCAACATAATGCAGCTTCAGATAATGTAAATATGGTCCTTGGATACATCAAGCTTAGTATTTTTAGGAAACAAAAGGAGAGGATGAATATCCCTGTACAAATTCCTTGTGGAGTATCTTCTAAGAACTTCACCATTAAAGTTCAAGAAATAGAAATTAATTGAAAGAGATACAGAGTAGTGAGGGAAAATAATTTTACAAGATGAATTTACAGGAATATTTTTCATATAGCAGATTGGAGATCAGAGATCCATGAATTTGTGCTGATCTGAACCAATATACACACCAAACACAACTGTTCCATGTGGCATAACACCAATAATAAGTAGGGTTAAAAAGTGTAACAGCTATATTAGTGCAAGACTGTGCCTCACAGCAAGACTTGATTGGCTTGGACAAAACATGTCACCAGCTGAGGTGACTCTCTTGTTTGTGAAGTAGGCAAGGCAGTAGCCAGTGGCAGCATGTAGCCAGTAGCAGCAATCTTAGTCTCCATCAGACAGTATAGGCTGAATCAAAATATGCTGGGTTAGATTAGCCTTGAGAAAAGAAAATTAGGCTTGTAAGTGATTTTAAAATTTATCTGATATTTTTCAAAAACATTCAAAGCTATTTTAAAAAATCTTCCTTCAGTGTCATACCCACTATTTAGGCATGTATTCCAGCACTTGCAGTAGAATAAAGGTGTTAATACAAGTATCAGTCCTTGGCTAGTCCTGTTTAGAAGCAGAGCCACCCCCACAACATGAAGTTGGCTGGAGTGCTGGACTGGTATGGGTGTGGGCACAACTTACTGCTTTTCAAGCAGTTAAATGTTTTGGGTAGCACAACTTCTGTAGGTGTTCTTTAAAACATTATAATTTCCATAATTTTGAAGATTCCCATTTTCCTTCAAAAAATGTTATGCTTGCAGACACTTTTGATTATTCCAAAACCTTTCAGATTATTTCTGCCTAATTCACTAGAATTTTCCATTTTATGATTTCATTACAGTAACACTATTAAAAATATAAGAAGTGTTACTGAATATTACCTGAGAAGGGAACAATAAAATACACAGATTGAAAAAGTCCCATGATGGTGTAAATCACTCCCTTAGCTGGGACTAAAACTAGTTAGGATTTGGAAGGGCTCTTCTGATTTACATTTGCCAAAGATCTGACCCATACTTATTTGCTGTAATCTGCAAAAATATATGAGAGAGAACGTTTGTCTGGCTGACAAAAGCATGTTTCATTAGTAAAGCTGTTTAACTCATAAGTTCAGGTAGCTTTGCATATTTCTAGTAACCTGTGGATGACATCTGAAAATTAAGTCTGACCTCAAAGTTGAGGGAGAAATGCTCTTAAAATAGATTGGATTTATTGCAGAGGTGGGAAATGAACAGTGCTGCCAACTAAGAGAAATATCTGTTTGACTCTGTCTTGTGTTAAGATGCTACCTTGAACTTGCAGATTGAGAAGAAGTAATAATGTGTCTTGGAAATATACTATTTTGATGAATGCCATCTACTGGAAAAGAGCCAGTTCTATTTGCTTTCTTACTGTTTGTTGTCAGCGTCTCAACACTCAACATGAACTCTACCATGGCAAACTGTCAGAATAAGTTATTTCAAGTCTGTAACAAATGCTTCTATCACATGTTATTATTGAAAATAACAGGTCTCAAATGTGTATGGTATACAATTCATTTTCTTTTTCACCAAACTACAGATTGTTTTAAGGTTAGAATGAGTGTGAACACCTCTCTAGCACTACTTTAACCAAAAAAGACTGAAGATAAAATTGTCTCTGTAACTAGACAAATTCTGTCCATATGTGTACATAGACTTTACAATTGATGTTTTGAAAGAAGTGGGACAAAATTTTCCAACAAAGGTAAGTTTTATGGAGATTAAATTATCTGAAAATTTAGTCAAGTAAAATGAATAATGTTGTCAAGAAAATAAATCAGGGAAATATTTAGACAATACTGAAATCTTATGCAACAGAAACTTTTAAAAATAATAACATTTAATGAAAATGGAAAAATGTAAAACTTAGATTTAATTATGTATGTTTAATTGCCTAGACTATAAAGAAAAAAAGAAAATGAGCTAAAAATTTGTACAAGCTTAAGAAAATAGATTGTGTATGAGTTTGAATGAAACATTTTGGATTCACACAATTTCTTTTTCATTTTCCTCCAGTTTTCCAAACATTTCTTTGCCAGTGTGTTTTTCCCTTTCCCCTTGAATTACTATGCCCCAGTATATATTTAAAATATAGCAGTATATATTTAAAATATACTACTTACCAGTTTGAATGAATATTATCTCTATCATTTTCAAACTGATTTAACATTAATTAAAACATAAAAACAGTTTAGAAATGAAGGAGGAGCTATTAGGATATTCACTTCCTAAATCTGCTTTTCTAGGTATTAGATAATTAGGCTAGCAAATTAAACTTCCATAGTTTATACAGACATACATTCTAGTCTGTACCTCTCTGGCAGTTGTTTCACAGTGGGATGAACTTCTTTCTGAAAGTGGCTGTTTCTCTCTGTGGAGAGGTATGTTTGAATTGTTAGGTCCTCCTCAGTGCTAGTGTTTTCTTGAACATAGGTATGCCTCTTGGCATTTTATCTGGTTATGACGAAGTCATGACACGAGCTCATGGCAACCTGAAAACCTCGGGCAAGCACTCCAGATCTCATGCAGTATTTTCCCAGGCTAAGCCTGTCTCTTAGGCTTAGAGCCTCTGGTTGAACAACGGCAAAGCAGATGCAACAACAAACTGTATAATGTAGATGTAGGGTCCTCAGCACCAATTTTTTTGCTCTCCTGATCTATTCCTATCACACTGAATTGTTTGCTAATGCGAGCACAGCCCAAGATAATCATATTATTCCACATATAAAGCTCCACAGTTTTGGCTTGCTGTTTTATAAAACTGTCATAGCTGCTACACCAACTAATCCCCAAGTATGCTTGGCTTTTAATTTGTACTGATAATGAAAAGAAAAGATATTTCAATAATTTATTAAAAAAATACCCTGAAGGAGTGAAAATGTGGATGCCATTTGCAGTAGGGTCTTAAGAGCTGTACGTTAAAGAGACAGGGTGCTGCTGTATGTGAGAATTGCTTAAACCAAGTGTATACACGTTCCTTAAGGCTTCACACAGAAATAGTGCTCAAAGTTAAAAAAAAAAAAAAAAAAAAGAAAAAGTACAATATGACTCAGTTTTCAGTGGAATAAAAAAGCAGGGAGGGGAGAGATCTATTTGGCAATGCACAATGTAGAGCAGTTTATCCAGCAATTTGTAAGTATTCTGAGGTATATTTTGTTAGTTCATGCTATGTCTCACATCTAACCACTCAACGCATGCAACCACATTCCCTGTTTGGTTTGCCCCATGTATGAAAATACTAATTTTTAAGTGTTCAAATTCTAAAACCAAAGCACTATTTCTCTATAAAAGTTCTAGAAATTGCTAAAGAACTTACTGAGTCATGACACCAGAGAAATAGAAATATTCACCAAGACTAATTCCTATTCCTCCTCTGTAGCAGATGATGAGAGATCAGAGCAGGTATAAACTAACATCGCAAATCCCACTACTGACCAGCAAAGATGGCTAAAGATTGATGAAAACAGCAGCATACCAACTTTTGAAACCGGAACATCACAGCGGATTGTTGTCTTCAGTGAGCTTGAAAAATTACTTCAGCCTCTTGCTTGCAAAGTTAAGACATCAGAAAATAAATCCAGTTTGGGGAAGCTTCTCAATGGGAGAGAAGGTTTTGTCTCTCTCCAAAAATATGCCTGCAGATCTTTCCAGGTCTTGAGGGCTACTCTTTCTTCCTACAAATCTTCAGAAGTCAACACTAAGTGAAGAGAGACCAATACTTCTCATTTGCAGCTCCCCTGCCACATCTTTTGTTTCTGTACCATGCCATACTTCTAAATTGCATTCTCTAACTCACTGTTGTTTGACTGTGACATGAAATCACAGAAAATAGAAGCACCCATGAGGGATTAAAAGGAACTATGAGGTGAAGAGTGAAAAGACTTGAAAAGGAATGGCTCCTCTGAACTTTACTCCTTTGTTTTGTACTATTCCTCTCCACTAGTATCCTCTGCCTTCAAGAGGAATATGTACCATCTGATCTTTTTTGAGTCACTACCATACTCTAATAATTCCTTGACTTACTGCATGATTCACCACATCCTTTCACTTTGGAGCCTGCATAAAACCATTAGAAAGAGAGGATTTGTACAGTACAAGTAACTTTGGAGATTATCTAGAAAGCTATATTACTATCTTTAGGATAGTCTTTTAAAGCTTTGAAAGAGACTCGCATTAATGGTAGTTTCAGGAAACATTTTTAGAGATTCACTCAGTCTCCTTGGAACTAGAAATATACACATTTCATAGGAAACTCATCTGCCACATGTTATACATGAGCATATAGCATGTAGTTTCTATGTACTGGCATCATACATTTGATTTCCTTTCTTGAGTAGGTGGGGTACTGAGCTAAGCAGTCTAAATCCTAACTTAAAGTAACAACAAATCATTGAATCAGTGATATGCTATGTATTTTGTGACTTTACTTTTGCCATGTTAATGTCATCATTTCAGTCTTTTATTTTTCACTGCTATACTAATTTTTAAGAACTAAATACAAGCTACAGACAACCTGACCTTAGCGGAGCTAAGGGAGCTAATCCACAGCAGAATTTGGTTATAATAATGGTTCTATCCCAAATAAGCAGTTTTGGAAACATGCTATCTGTACTTCATATGCACTGCAGGTTATTTATTTGGCTTGAGGAATCCATCTCCTAATACAATTTGCAAGATATGCAGTTTCCTGATTACAGGGGAAGCTTCAGGCAACTACTTGTTTAATTCCAAATGTGAACATTAGATTGGGTATTTTCAAAGTCGTTTTCTCTCCATCATGTGCCACTACTTCTACCTGCCAACATTTTATCAATATGTTTTCAATAGGAAATTCATTTCATACTTGCTGCTGGAGTTTATTCTAACAGCTGAATAGCCTGAACATCTTCAACATGATAGGTCAGAAGGTGCCACTGTGTAGAGCTGTGATAAGGGAAAAAAGAAAACCTCCAAGAAAGTCAGTTTTGACTTGTTTCTTCTGGTATGTAACAGCCAGCATTTTTTCCTATCACTGTTTCCCAAGTGTTATAACTGGAAATGTAACATTTAGCTTTATAAGGGTCTTCCTTATTTCAATCAGAGATTCCTATTTCTGTTCAAGAGCATACTACTAATGTATTTAATTGGGGAAATATGAATAGTTGGCATTTTGCAAAGTAGTGAACTACTACAAAGTATTTTGGATTTTACAGCCTGTTAAGAACCGTGCCTGTATAGAAGCCATACTTGCAAAGCATATTCATGTTGTTGGAACGTAAAATCAAGGAGCTACTCTTGCAATCTTCACTTAGTCAAAAGTCTTATTGAAATCAGTAGAAATATTTCCTAAAAGATTGATGTATTTTGTACCTTTGCATATTACAAAAAACCCAAACAAAACCACAAATAAAACCCCCAAACTGTCATCTTAATTTAGAAATATTTAGAATAAGTCCATATATGCCTGTCATTACTTTGATTGTACTGGTGAAAAGTTAAGCAGACAGTAATGTGAGGCAAAGTTACACTTTAATAGGAAGGTAAGTTGTACTATTATTCATTGCAGAGCATTACATTCCTTAGAATACCTTAAGGAATCTCTCCTTGTTTTCAACATTTTCTTTAGAATACAGAGATTTGAACTGGATAAAATATTTGAGCAACGATGTACCCAAATTCTTATATCACTAAATCTTCCCAGATCATCATTTATCATACGATGCTTGTCAGTTCAGTATTTATTTTGCCTAGTGTCCATTTGTCCAAAATCGCATTTCTTTCATGTGCTTGTAAATAAGAGTACATTCATTAAAATATCTACTTTTAACCTTGAGGATAAACCCAGTAAATACAATACTAAGGTTTTATTATCATTGTCAAAGTAAAGAATTTTCCCATACTTGTTGAGTAAAAAATGGAAACAGTTCACTTAGTTGGGCAAAAGTCTTTGGGTAATACTAAAAGTTTCCACTGAACCAACTGAAATTTTTCAGTTATTATTAACCATATTTACAATAGAAAAAGTTTGATACCCACAATAAAATAATGACAACTTTTACATCTTAACACCCCCCCCCCCTTCAAAATTTAAACATATTTTGCAATTCTGAACTCTTTAAGGATTTCCATTTTGGTGAAAAAGTAATTTGACCAACATACACCACCATTTTATTTCTCTTCCTCCTTTGACTTCACAACTCCATTTTCATGAGAAAAAAACACTTCAAGAAGGAGGTCTTCTAGCTTCCTTTTAAATTTCCTGTGATTTGAAATAAATGTTTTTCTAGTTTATCACTGGAAATAATATAAAGAACAGTCTACAGTTAGTAGGAAAAGAATATCAACTTGAATTGATTATCTGAAGAACTCCAGAGGCCTACCTTTTTCTGAAAATATAGTTTTCCAGTATTTCTGAAGCAACACCAGTTCGCAATTCCAGCTGGTAGAAATTTTTCAGATTTTTTGTTTAGGCTTTGCTCTGATAGAAATTTTGAAAAGAATGAATTTTTCTATGAACTGGAAACTCAAAAGTTTTTGTTCAGCTATATTCTACACAAGAGTGAAGGAAGTTAGTTTCAGTATCACACAGGATAAAATTTAACCGGGATCTGCCATGGAGGAGATTTTCTGCATCATTGCATTTTGTGCATAGACAGGTGTAGTAAATATAAGAAGATGAGGTTTCCTGCAGTGAATTCAAAGGGAGACACAGGTGAAATAACACACAGCTTCAGGATCAGGTAGGAAGTAGATAGCCAATGGACCAGCTATCTCAAGACAGAGGTGTTCCTGAATATTACCAGAGAGCTACAGTGTCTCTCAAATGACAGAGAAAAGCAAGAAAGGATGCTTATTAATGGCATTCCTGGCTTCGTATGGAAACTGGACTTGCTAAATAAGTTGCTTTTGATCACAGCTCAAATTCCAATGTGAATAGAGTCCAGTTTTAAGTATTCAGGAAACAAAAAGCTACTTTAAGGTTTTCAAGAGGCTTATTGCTGTGAGTCCCTGCTGAAAGTCGGTAGCTAAGGGGCAAGTTTGCAAGAGGAGATTGACTTCTCCAGCTAGCTTAAAAACAGAGGTAAAATGTCCCTAAGGCAAGGTGTTTTAGGAAGAAAGGCATCAGCTAATTAAACTTAATTGGGTTAGCCAGGGTAGTCTGATTAGCATAATTAATTTAGGCCTCTGAGTAGGCCTGAGGGGTGTGTGTTTTTGTTAGGGATCCTGTGAGGGAGGTGTTTGGGACTCTGAAGTGAGAAGAGTAGTTAATTCTCTAGGTCAAGGGAGAGGCACTATAGATGAGTGGGAAAGACAATGTGCAGGAATGCAGAAGATTTAGCATAGCTGAAGGCTATGTATTCTTTTGAAAGTGGTAATGGTTAAGGAAAAAACAGATGGGTTAGTTAGAAGATTTTAATCCACCTGGAAAACATGAGCCTATCCAGCCTGTTACACTTGTGGTTGAGAATGCTGTGATGTAAGTAAAAATATGGAATCCAGTGAATAGTGGATACGATTAAAAACAGGCTGCGTAGCCAAGTGGTAGAATCCTCCAATTTGGGGAAGTTGAAATGATTTGGGCTCAACTATAAGAAAAGCTGTTGGTGTTGCATATACAGTGTATTGCAATACAGTATATTGCAATACTGATTTAAACTGTTTTCTGAGAGCTTTGTACTGTAACCTTAGCCCACAAATAAGAATCCTTAACAAATAAAAACCTGAAAACATAAAAAATTTTTCTCAAATGACAGAGAAAAACAACAATTATGATCACTTAATGGGACTCCTGGTTTTACAAAGTAAGTGGACTTGCAAATGTGCATATCCTATCTTTGAATGCAGCGCTACTTAATGGAGTAGATTGTGTAGTTGTTTGTTCCTATATTAAATTATTAAGTCATAGTTTTATTGGGCCTAAAGAGTGGCTTATCTGAACTGTCTTCAGACTTCAAGGCTTAGTTTAAAAGTTTTGTGAATATATATTTTTTTTTTTTGCTAAGCATTTCATTTTCAACATCGCTGTGTATGATGGTGGTCAAATGAGCCTTTGTCATCCTCTGTTTTTATCCAATAAAAGTTCTGAGTGGCAAGCAGATACCTTACTTTCTCAGCCAAATAGGAAGAGATTATCTCTATTGTTAAACTTACCCTACAGCTGATTGGTAAGAAGTGTAGTAGGGAATCCCCAAGGGGAAAAAAATTGTTCTGCAGTGTGTTATGCTTTGCCTACATGCTCCTGTGAGTTCCTTTTATTACTCCTAGATCTACACTTTAAATCACTGCTGTTTCAACTACAAGATAAAAGTTAAAAAATAGGAAATTTACCCTGAAAATCCTTATAGTAAGTCTGTATACACATTTGCAACTATAGACTACTGTTAAAAAACAGATGTGAGGATTTTTCATTATTTATCTGAATGACCACTAATACATGAAGCTAATGAAGGATATCTGGCATACAATTTTGTGAGTAAGGATTCTCCTGAGACCTTACGGTTTTTGACTGAATATGATAAGATGTTGTCTGCAATAAGGAAATGTAGCGATGAAATATTAAAAAGAAATATGTAATTTATCCAAATGAATTATGCAAATTGAAATATTGCTTTTTGTAACTAAAGTTTGAATTGCTTTTTAATTAAACTTAACTTCATTTAGAAGTTTTTTATCTGACTTTTCATATCCTTCCAAACTATCAAGCATTCCTCAAAGTGAAGTTTCATGTCCTAAATAATGATGGATGTGGTAGTTGATAGTTCAGAGGAGAATCTCTAAATGTGTGAAGGCAACTATAAATTAAGCTTGTTATATTGTAAGATCATGTTATGTGATAGCCTTTGGGAAACTTCTTGGTTTTGTTCCGATTTGAAATATTATGAAAAAAATTTTGCAATGCATTATTTTTTTTCTAGTGCTAGCTGGACCTGGATGATAGAAAAAGGCATGAAAATTAGAATCAAAGCAAAATTGATGTACCAGAACCAAGACAAATAAATGAATCCCCAAGTTTTCCTTTTTTTAATCTTTAAAAAGATTTATGTTTAGGTCAATTCTTGCCCAGTTCTGCTTCAGAGACATTCAGGTGAGGTTTTACAAAAGGAAGGAAGGAGAAACATTGCTAAATTGCTTTGAGAAAGGTTAGCCACTCAACATGAATAAACTATGGATTGCTACACCACAAATATATATGACATGTTGAAAGAGGTTTTAATGAAAGTAGCAAAGGTCTGCTAGAGAGTGAGTTAAAAAGAAAAGTGTAGCAGTGTAGTATACTTTGAAAAGACAGATGGGTTCTTTTCTTCTTTTATGTTTAGAGAAGAATTGAAACCCTAGTGTTTCATGTCTTTGTTTTAAGCTCTGTGG
Organism: Aquila chrysaetos chrysaetos; assembly: GCF_900496995.4. Lineage (NCBI taxonomy): Eukaryota > Metazoa > Chordata > Aves > Accipitriformes > Accipitridae > Aquila > Aquila chrysaetos. The sequence continues at coordinate 21,234,401 of NC_044004.1, forward strand.
CAACTATGTATTGTTCAAAATACATACTCCAAATTTCAGGTTTGGCACCTGCATTATATGAAGTATAATTGCATTTACTTTATGCAATTAGAATTTAAATTTGTGCTGCTGAAGCAGGATAGTGTTGGGGTTTTTGTCCTGGGAGGTAGTGTTAAGCAGTCTGTTTTGTGCTTGGAAAATTTGCCATGACAGTGCTTCATAATAGAACCAATTATCAGGAATGCTGTTACACATAGCCTTCCAGACCCCAATTTAAACAGAAGCGAGTGACAATTCCTTCTGTGAAAGCCATATGTGAAGACCTACATGCTTACTGAGGATAAAACAAGAAATATGAAATTCTGTTAAATGTGTTTTGAAGGTGTTCTGATTAACTTTCAAACTAAATGGAAGCGGCAGATATTAACAGCACCTTCCAAAACTGCTTTCTGTGTATCTTTAATAGCATCAGAAGTATTTAATTCTTTCACATTTCATTTTAAAAAACAAAGATCCCACTTCCAAATGCTTTGAAATAGATGCTGTCTACTTTCTGCACAAGAGGGGACACTACAACTGATCCTGCTATGTTTAACATTCTTGTTTTGTATGAAATGACATAGCTGTTTGTTAATCTTTATTTTTTAATGGGCACCCTTAATTAAAATACACAAAACTGAATGACTATCCCTCCCCCTCTTCGATGCAGAATTAATCTGTCTTTTCTTTCCTGAGGCTTCGCTTTATTAAACTGATACAAAAGAAAACCAGCTCACCCTCAGACACACTTGGGAACTTTTAGGTGTAATTCTTAGGACAGCCTATTAGTTATGCAGTGTTTACAAAAAACATGCCCTTTAGCATTAAACTATGTCTAGCTTTGAACACAAAAATCCAAACACTGGCTTAGATGCCAAATTTAGTTTTTCATACATTGTTTGTCTTTCTAAGGTATACAACGATACACTGGAACACGGAAACTTCACACATTTTTCTGTTTCAGTACTCCTGCTCTTTTATTTTAGATGTGTTTCTTTACGCATGTGATTATGTAGGTGTTTTTATACTATATTATAATTACATGCCACTTGAAGTTTTTCTCAAGGGGCAACCTAAGCAATAAACAATAAAGAATAGCAAAATTTTAGAAAAAAATAAAAAATAACATAGCAACTTGGGCAATAAAAAGCAAATTGAATGGTTTCAGGCACTATTTTACTGCATAAAATTTCAAAATGTAGTAAAATTGTATTTAAATAAAAATGCATGTTTATTTAAAGTAAAGACCTTACTGAGGTTTTTGCTATGTTTTTAAGTTGCCCTGACTGGTTTGCCTGCTGGAAATAGATTGGAATAGAGTGTTTGAAAATGTAGGGAAGTATCTTGTCTGGAAACTTTCTAAACTTCCTTGGCCAACAACCTTAAATAAACTAGATTTACTAATGGAAATTCCAAAATTATTTATTTTTAATTCATTCTGCCTTTGGTTTTATGTATGACCAACTGCTAGCTCAAAGTTACATTAAAAGTTCTGTGGAAGAGCGAGGACATTCCTGCCTTCAGCTCTCTGCTTTCAGTTCAGGGAATTCAGTGAAAGGAATAAAGTCTTGGCCTTCTGACTGCCAATCTCTTTTCATCCAGGGAACCATACCCTGCTGCTGCAGCACTGGCAAGCATAATGCAGCCTCACACAATGTGCAGCATGACTCAACATAATTCAAGATCATGCAAACAGACTTCCAAGGTTTTCTCACGATGTATTTTAAAGCAAAGGAATTATGAAATCAGCGGTGGTTGAACATGTGAAAAATAAGGAAAATGGACTGTTTTAACGCTGTATTTTTCACTATTATATGAGGCAGCTTTGCAGCGAAGAAATTTGTTCTGCTTGAATTCCTTTTTCTATTTAACCAATAAACTATGTGAGATTGTGACTGGATCTTCAGCAATGCAAATTACAGATTCTTTGGTTTGCCAGAAGAAACATAACTATATACATTTCATTTTGGGTGTATCTTAAAGAAAAAAAAAAGGAGAGAAGGTAACAAAAATTAAAAACATTTGTAATCAAATCTTTCATTGACTTAAAATATTTCTCCCATTTCAAAATTTCCTTCTTTTGGAAATAAAGCACCATAAAAAAATGAGAATTTTCACATTTTTCTAGGTTTAGGTGGCTTTTAGTTCTTTTGCTCTTTGTAACAAAATAATTTACCAAAATATGTGTGTATTGCTTTTTTTACTCTAAATCTACCTTTTGTGTATGTGATTGTTACTGATTTGTCATTGATTTATTATTAGTTAGAATTAGTCATATTTAATTTTAATATTTTAGCAAAATCATATGTATGTTGTATTTTATATATTTAACCATCAACCAGTGTCTGTTGTGAAATCCCCTGTATAGCCCCGTACCAAGGTCGGACAAATTGGCTAAAATCATCTAGTAGGAACATTTAGAACTTAGATAACAAGATAAAGAAATTAAAATCTGATTGTAAAAGAGTTTGGTTTGACTAAAAAGTAGAAAATTGTGAAGCGTAAGTATGGGAGTGTGAAGTTTGAAATGTAGCCTTAGGAACTTAGGAGCTTAGAAAATGTATAATGTGTAACCGTAAGTATTGTTCAAAATCATTTAACCACAGAAGTTTTGACAAAGATTGGTAGTCTTGTAGTGTTTGTTTTGAAAACTAAGGAAACCGTTATGGACACCAGTTTGCTGCTTGGAGACACCTGAGAGGTCAAGAAGCGGACGAGTGAGGAAGACTATGAAAGACCACCAGAGGACTCCTGAGGACCACCAGAGACCTTCACTGCGCCTGCGTAAAGGACATTTACATATGCTAATGATTTCCCAGAAGTCTAATGAACTTTTCTTGGAAATCTAATGAATATGCATCAATAAGTCTTAATAAAAGGTGTATTGTTTTGGTGACAGGTGTGCGTGGTTCGTGAGAGGACTCGCCCGCGCACCCGGCCGTCAATAAAGAAGTGTCTGCTTATCTACACTAAATTGGTGTTGATAAGTTCTTCATTCCGAGCTTTTCGGTAACATGATGGTGGTAAGTTCACTCCAAACATTTGCTGCAGATGCTATGATGGTAGAAAAAAATGTGCATTTGTTTCCTTGGCGCTGGTAAATTAAAGCTTTATAAAGACTTATTATTTATGTGCTTTAAATTTGAAATGTGGAATAAATATTAACTAGGTGTAGCTTTACAAAACACATTAAGCGCTGTGGTTGTTGAGAGACACATGTCAGAAAACTCTGCCTCTACCCTGTACACTGCCTCTGGGAGTGTGCTGGCTTTTAGTTTGTAAGTCTCAGTTTGTGCAACTGTATAGTTTTCCATCTATACAGCAACAGTAATTTTATGCTTTTTTTTTTGTTGTTGATCACCTACTTAAAAGGAGACATTGCTGCTGTCTAACACTGTCTAAGTGCAGAAATGTCTCAGTATTTTAAAGTAACGTTCACCAACTTAGAAAAGGGATGAGATCGGGATACAATCATCAGATCTAACCTCTCAAGATTTCTGGAAGCTCAGATTCACACATTGTTGATTCAATAAATTCTTCTGAAGTACACACTTTTATTTCCAAGAAGCTCACTCTCTTTGTGGTTTTCTACTGTCATTCTGAGAAATATTGAGAATGAAGACTTTGCTTTCTATTACAATTTCCTTATTGAGGTGGCACAGAGAGAAGGAATAAAATTTGCAGGATTTTTCCGTTACCTAGAAATAAATTTTCTTTTCCACGTATTTAGGCAACATGCTACTGTGTGCAGGCTTCCTAATTAGCTTTTATTCTGTTTTACCTTAGATGTAGTTTTATTTTAGAAGTGCCATAGGTATATAATAATTTTTAAAATATTTGGATGGTAAAGTGCTTGTACAACAAAGGAGTGATCTGAAGTTCATTAAAATAAGAGGGAAACTTTCCATAGTCTATCATCTGGATTTCTAACTAGGTCCTGAATTTTTTCTTTTTTCTCCTTTAAAAAAAAAATCTCAATTCAGAAGCTGTTCTGGAGATAATAAAAGAATGATTCAGAGTCCAAAATGGTAGAGTATGGTATGAGTTCTGCCTTTGAAATCGTCACAAGTTCAAATGGATAGTGCCAGTCTTTCTTACTGACTGCTAAATAAATAAATAACTAAAATGTGTTTTGCTTTCTTGCCAACCCCTCGTGACAATGATCGCATCATTCTCCCTCCCCATACATCTGACCTTTTTGCATTTATTACGTTTAAATGAATCTTACTGACAAACCAAACATTGCATTTGAAATTAGCAAACCATTAGCACATCATTGTGTAATATGTTATCACAGTTTGGCGACAGGCAAAACATTCAGAATTTGTCAGGATTCTTCAATGGATCTAATTGTGCAGAAGCTAATACGGTGATCATTCTCCAGTGAGTGCTGGAAAGGATGTGCTTTGCTTCTCTTCCAATATAAGGTCCACACAGGTCACAAGAGGCATGTTGTGCACTGAATTCCTTCAGCGCCTTGCCTTAGTGAGAGCGTTTCTTTTCACATTAGCTGCTGGGCTTTTTCCAGCTGTGTTAGTAGTTCTCTTATCCATTCCTGCTTCTAACACCTTTGTTGTCCTACTTGGTCTCTGAATCACCTCCTGACTACTCGTCTTTTTTATTACTAATTGAACCATTGTTTCTCTTTTTATGTCTTCAAAATTTTATGCTAGGGACAAAAACTGCTCAGTGTGGTAGAAAGCCTTTGCCCTTACTGCCCTGAAGAGCAATAAATAACACCAAGATGTTTCATTTTTTAGCCTTTAAAGCAGGGTCAAAAAGGAATAGACAAAGGCACCTTAGCTGGAGAGACTGGAAGGATATTTGGAGGAAATGACCTCTGTGCTTGCCCTGTTCTTATGCTTCCCATGCCTCCACTCTGGCCACCACTGAACTGGGTCACTGGGTTAGATAGCCCTTGGTATCAACCACTAAGCCATTTCTGTGTGTTTACATGAACTATCTTTAAACTGGACCAGTGAATTTTACAAAAATGAGGGAGGTATGTAGCATGAACCTACTTTCTGTTAGTTCTATTAGAATTAATTCAGTGGTGATTTCAGCCATACAGTCTTCTGTGGAGGAATTTTCTGCTTTCTCTCACCCTGTTGCTGGCACTTCTCCAAAGTGTTTCATTAGAGGTTATGTCTGCAGTCAGTGCCTAACAGAATGAAATACTACTTTGCATGGTGTTTCTTGTGTCCTCCCTTCATCAATTTGTATTGTATGCTATTCTTTTGATCGGGGGTACTTAAAACTGGCAAGTAGTTTGCCTGCAGGTTTGCAGGATTTTACTCTTCTATATTATTTTCACTTCTCAATCCTAATTATAATTTTAAGTATGTAGCAACCATATGCATTTATAGGAAGGATACAAACTGTTGATTACACCTTTTTATTATATTTTCACTTGCTTGGGTTTTTGTTGTCAGGCAAGTGAGTACTGCATACAGGGATGCTTTTGTTCAAAGCTTTATTGTTTGATGAATGAAAGAAGCATCTAATATCTTGAAAACTCAGTTTTCTTTTCCCCATAGTTTTTCTGCCTACATGACAAAACCAAATCCTGCAGCTGATGGGGCATTGTGCTGAGGAGACCATGACAAGTTCTTTTGTATTTATACCAGCACCTCTGATCAAATCAAAACACCCGGAGTTATTAGACTTGTTTGAGCAGCCCCACATTGCATTTTCTAGCCAAGTTTCCTTCAAAAACTCATAAAAATAGAAATTCATAAGAGAAAGAACATTACACTAGTGATGCTGAACGGAAGGAATCGCTTGGCCAGCAGTCCAAACATTGAAATGGGTATTTTTACAATAACTTATATGAAACTCATCAATTTACATTGAATGCCGCTGGAAAACTGCAACTACAGCAAAGACAAGAAAGTCAACACATTACAATAATGCATTTCAGAAGTCACTGGCAGTTTCTCAGCTAGGCCTCAGATCCTGTTGTATGGATTGCCCGTTCTGAGATATTGGCTTTACTTAATAATTATATATGAAGCAAAATGTGGGAATAAATCTCTAAAGGACTTTTAGCTATAGGTGTTATTTTTCACATGCAAGCAACAGTGTACTCTGTTTCACAGCTGATATAGCAAATTATGGTCATTTATGTAATATCCTTTTTAGAAAGAGATATGTGATGTGGAGTAAGTCAGAGTGCTAAATATCTAAATGCAGATAGTTTCTTAGAATATTATACAAATATATGTGTTGTATTATACTACTGCAAAGGCATAATTATTTATGTTGAATTGGTAGGATTATGTCCCATTCTTCAAACATAGGCAGCCCTCTAATTTTAACAGTTCAAAAACATATCAGAAAGAATATAATTTTATTATATGTGTTATAATGACACCTTTTCTTTGATCTGAAGACTAAACAAAAATAATACAAAGAAGAGAGTAGCCAATAAATTTAGAATAGTACTATTATTCTATGGACATGATTTCTGAGACCAATAACAACATATTGTGCCAGTGTGGGTCCATATTGAAAAGTGATGGTTAAAATTTGGAAAAAAAAAAAAAAAAAAGTCTAGAAAGAAATGCAAGAATACTTTAAATTTTTGAAAATTTATTTTAAAGTTATAAACTCAATATATTTAACTTTCAAATAGAGCAACTGACCTGATAATGCTGTGTAAATGACCCTATAACGAGATTTCTGATGGTAAAGAAATGGTAAAAATAGACCAAAAAACTTATATTTTTTTGAACAACAGACCTGGAAACTTAGGAGGTGGTCTGTCATTTAAATCAGGAGGGGGTGCTTTTTTGAAACACATGTGTTGACTGACTTTACCAGCTAGATTTAGCAGAAAGGAAATCATCTGGAGACTATGCATGTACTATGCCCATCAGGACTTTGATGGCTGTGAACATGATGATCAGGAATAGCTTAAAGCCCTCAAAAATCTTTACCAGAAGAAAACTTGAGTCTGTGGGGCTTCAACCATTTATGTCATTATCGGGTAAATATCTGCCTGACTAGTATCCATCATCCCTTTGCAGATCCAGCCCTCTGAGTGGAGGGCTCTACTAGTGGAAATGTGGATCCCAAGAAGGACTTGTAACCAAACTGTATGGACAGTGGGGTTTGAAGGTATGTACCCTTGTCAAGATAAAATATAGACACACTTAGAGCTAGTTCAGATACTGGAATCATCTATAGTGCTTTAAGTGTGTGTTTCATTAACTTGCTAATTCAGGAATCAACTGAGAAATTATCTTTTAGATAGAAGGTTAGACTTCAAATCAAGAGATGTCTGTTCATTTCCTGGAACAATTCTGTAGTGGCTTTGTCTGGGTAACTGCATTTTCTGTATTTTTGTTTTCTGTGTGTGAAATGGGAGCGGTAATTACTTCCTGAAATAGAAAGTTGTTGAGAAATTTCAAGGCACGCTGTTGTGGATGAGGGGAAACAAAACTGAATGAGTAGATATGCGATCAGAAAGGGAATGAAAGCAGACCTTGATTTGCTTGCAGGAAAAAGGAAGAGAGGTGCAGAGTTGAATGTTTTTATGCAAGTAATATAAAATAAATTATATTTGCACCTGAAATGTTTTTATTGTACGTCTTTCAGGTAATGCTGGAGGCCTCAAAAAGTACCTATCTGTATTTAAATTAGGAAAAGAAAAAAAGGAAAAGCATTCACTTTCAAAGTATACTCTAAGAAGGATTTAAATTTCCTATTTTTAGATCAATACAGCTCCTAAATCTAAATGGAAACATTACAGGAATCAGAGTGGAAAACTAGGGTTGCACCTTGTTGATGCATGTTAATGTGCAGGTATGCTGCCATGTGAAGTTCCTTGAGAACCAGAATTCCCTATTTATAGCACTTACCTTCTTTCTGTTAGTTTTTCTGTCACATCTTTTATCACCAGAACAGTTAGGACCTATCAAGATGGTGTATTGAAAGGTTTATGTATGAACATCTCATGAGCAATAAAAAGCTAGACTTGATCTTGCAGTGTTCTATGTACCTTTTCTGAGCTTCTGAGTGTTCCTGATTTCTGTAGAAGTAAAAGGGAGCAGAGGATGTTGTCAACATGAGCTAACTGAGATGCATATTTGTAAGACATTCAGGGAACAAGCAGCTCATGCTGTAAAGTTCTTAAGTCTTATAGTGAAGACAGATATTTAAAAGCATTGATTAATGAGAAATTAATCATTGCTTTAAGGAAAAACATGAAATTTTTAACCCCATCAAGGGCTGAGCATGGATCAGAGTCAACTTATTTAGTGTAAACAGAACAATCAAATTGTAAAAGTAAATAAAAGCATTCTCTCAGGCAAAGCTGTAAAAGTAACTGAATAAATACAGCGAAGTAAGCAATTGATTTTTTAAATCATATTTTGTAACATTTCAGACCTATATTCCCTTAGTAGATTCATAAATACTCTTGGAAGGTACTACAGCATTACAGTTATAAAATACAACATCTTTTTACACTTTGATTTTATTCTACAAAGACCTTCATACAAATGTAGGGATAGAAATTACTGAAATACTTTTCTTTAAATAATTCTAATATTTTCTAGAACTGGATAGAAAATAATACTTTTCTTCTGTGGGAAATTCTGGTATTTAAATTGTGCTTTTGTTCTGTACTCTAATGAAAAAAATATTTTTGCAGTATAAAATTCCAGAATACTTAAATGTGGATATATCAAAGTTAACTTTTAGAAAACATTGACATATTCATTTTGTTCTGGTATTGAACAAAGTTTTCCTATTGCTCCTTTTTTGGCTTTCCTTTTTTTTTTTTTTTTTTTTAAGATGAATTTACTAAAGTGTAGAACCAGATGTTCCACTGCGTTTTAAATACATAAAGATCAAACTTCTGGTTTAATAGCAAAACTTTTGCTTTTCTTGAAAATTCTACAAATACAGGAAGAAGCCTAGTCCAATCATTATGACATGAGATTGTGGTAGACATATCAGTGGCATCTACTCAGAAATATATGTATTTGTTGCTTTTGCAGCCTCCATCAAGAAACTGGAGAAGATACATTATAGATTTCCAGGTCATGGATAAATTTGGTCAGCAAATCCTAAACTTTGTTTCAGAAGTGATATATGTGGGTTTATAAAGTGTACACAAATATACAATATAAACATTGAACTCACAAATACTACAACACTAAAATACATTTCCAAATCCAGTGAAGAATTTAAGTCCGATATTCAACATGATTAATGGTTATGAAGATTTAAAAAAGAAAGAATTCATTGAAATCTTTATAAAAAAGTTGTTTAGAAGAACAACTTTGGCAATCTCAAGATGGTATTTGTAAGTAAATGCACACATCAGCATTCTGCAAAAGCTGAGAAGAGGAAAAATAAAAATAAATCAAAATTATGTCCACTGTGAGTGAAAAGTAGCAACCAGATTGTGAGTTAACATTACAGACATATATGAAAAGGCTTAAATGTTCTGAATTTATCTCCTCCAGCTATCATAAATTAGGTTATGCCAGAGCTGTATCGAGAGAGAAAAATACATGTTTTCTATACCCTGCCTTTCATTCTGAAGATTCTGCAATCTAACTGAGTCCCAGATAACCAATGTAAGTATATTAAACCTGAGTGCTCAGTCCTCAAGTTATGTTCACTTCTCTCTTTTTTTTTTAATATCTGAATTATAAACAGGATGACTTGGTATGGTTGATGGAAGAAATGTGTGATAAAGTGTTCAACTAAGAGTAAGAAGGCTTTTGCATGAACAGCAGGCAGAGAAAAGGAGAAAAGCTGCTGGATGACAAGTAGCTGTTCCGTACACATTTGGTTTAGGCATAGTCAGTTCTGTTTTGTCCACTGGTGAATGGTATTAAAACAAGAAGCTATAGAAGAGAGTGTTGGACATAAATGACATATCTGTACTATCTGTATTGTCTGATAAGCAGTGGGAAAACAGATATGGCCATAAATCACGCCTGAGTCTTAACAGAATATATCATTTAAAGTGTGCAGGAACTAAAAATAGTGTACGCTGACACCAGAACACGCCACAGTGCATGAAAGGGATAAATGTAGACTGCAGTCTTGTGAATAAAAACTAATCATATGCAGAGCAGATAAAAGAAATAAGATCTATAACTAATTACAGTATGAGGAATGATGTTTCTACTTTAGTTATCTGAATGCACAGGAATGAACAACTGCTTATTGACAGGTGTGGTGCAGTATATTCCTTGTGGTGCTTTTGTTGATTACAGAGGCTTTTTAACTACTTGATCTACATATGTTTTTCTGCATCTCTTGAAGACTCTGTATTAGCCATAGTGGCATTTTGCATAAATTCAGAAGATGTAAATATTCCCAGGCTGTAATTAATGTTATTGGACAAAGCAGATGGCTCTAATAACACCAGTAAAGGGCCTGTGTGATGAGATCCTCCTAAAAAGGGATAATTATTGCAGAGTTTTAAAGCTATATTAACATTGTAATTAGATTTGTAAATGGGGATGCTTTTCTAACAAATGACAGTTAATTAAAACAATTACATAGTAGTATCCTTTTAAACTTTTGAGAGTTTCCAAAAGCTAAGTGTGAGCAAAGATCTATACGAGACTAGAATTTTTTCATCATAGGATTTGAAATAGGTATCAACACTCACTGGGCAATACATAAAAGCAGTTAAGTTTTCTTTATTCTTCGCTGACAAGTGGTTGACTGAAGATGAACTTATTACCCTTGTATGGATAGATGCTATAGAAATTAATACTATTTCATTCCTATTTCACTATTTTTTTCCCCTTGTATAAAGGGGAAAAAGTAACACAAAGTTTAGGAAACAAGCCTAGTATTCAAGATCAATCTATCTTCCTGTGAAAAATATTGGGTAGGTCTTGATGGTTAGGAACTGAACTCTCATCCCAAACTCATACATAGCATGCCTGCTAACAGGCAAAATGCATCCACATTTGTTGTATTTGAACTGAAAAACAGTAGCAACCTTTTTGTTGCCCCAGGCTGTAATTATTCTGGTTTTCATTCTTTTATGTGCAGACTATTGTTTGTTCTAGCTACACCATTTAACTTTGCTGTGGTAGGGAACAGAAGAAAAAACTCTCTCACCTTGAGCCATGATCTCAGCTGAAAAGCAGACACCAACACGTGTGAGGCTCCTGTGAGATGTCTCCCTTGTCTGAGCAATGCCTGACTGTGAGAGAGCTTCTTCTTGACTATGACAGTGCAACACTGAAGCCTAAGCTTCCAGCTGTTTGCTCTGAATGGAGTTGTGGAGAGTCTTATCTAAGCAGACTTCCTTGCCTAGCTATTAAATCGGCCTGTTCTGTAATAAAGATGCCTGAAGACTGAGTATTTTCTTCTAGCAAAAGCTATGAAAGGGCTAAATGAAGCTATTCAGCTTTACAGTAGAATGAAGCAGAAAAGAAATAACTCTCCCTTTTAGGACCAGTTTCAGCTTTAAGGTGATGACCAACAGCTGAGAAGAGCATGACAGGTACATACAGGCTTTCAGGAGAGTTGGATACCTGTTTGCATGACCTCCTGACCTGCGCCATCCCAGTGAAAACCATTGTAATTTAATGCTTTTACAGGCCATTTTATTGGTTTGGATTGTCAGACAGGCAAATTTGGAAATTAGACCATCAGAGGAATAACTGTTATAAACTTTACTGCATAGGGTAATTACACAATTAGTCAACTAAGCTGGTTATTTTTTTTTCTTTTTGTAACCAAGAAGAGGTTATAGTTTACTGAGACCAGAAAGAATGATATTTTTTTTTGATGATAGAACATTCAGGCAAAAGTAAAGATTAAATTTTTAATAGTTGCTTCAAATTCACTTTAACAGAAACACTCAACATTTTAAAATTGATAGTTTTCCAAAACAGCTGTGAGGAGTTCCTAATTGTGACTTGCAAAGTAGAGAATGTTGATTTCTTTTCTGAAGTTGACATTTCTCCGTTGGAAAATTCACAACTAACTTGTGTATGCATGTGGCTGTGTGTGGGCACACTCACATGTGCATATATGTCCTTACTATTTGAATTATGAAATAAGAAGAAATGAGAAAAAGTCTTGATCTGAAAACACAGAAGTACAAAACAAAAGAGGTAATCCAGACATTTTCTGAAAAAAGCTTTACACTCTTTTATTTTTCTGAAATCTAGATGTTGATCCCAGTTGTACCCAAGGTAGTTCTAGGACAATTCTACAGACACTGGAGCTCTTCTGTCTTTATACTAGTGAGAATGAGACAAATTTTGTCTCTAGACTCTTTCTCTGAAGTTATTAATTTCTAGAACTAAAATTGTGTGACATTTAGCACTGCTCAGAAATTACCATGAAATTATTACCGAGCATCTTCATCATTATTCATTTGTGTTTGTCTTCTGCATTTTCTTGCATTCATCATGTTTTTGTGTTTTTTAGTTTTCTTACTACTTGTGAAATTTTAATTGAATATATTATCCAGTATTCGTCAATTTGTTAATCTCATGTCCTGTTGTTATTGGAAATGAGCAATCTCTAATGCCACCTTCTTGCATATTCATGTAGGTCATATTTGTAATCGAGGTCAGAATTTATACAAACAGCTACTGTCAGGAAGTAAATTTTGTAAATACTAATGAATGTAGTATAGTCTGAATACTGATACCCTGGAACAAAACCAAGTGTCTTCTCCTCTGTAGTTTTCATTCTCTAGCGTTCATACCATTATATTCCTAGCAGCTTGTTTTATGAAGGAGTTGAAGTTGGAAAAAACAATAGTGCGTTAGCTAGCTTTACTGCCTGGACATATGGTAAGCCATAGGTTCATTAACAATAACACATTAGCCTCAATGATGTTTTCTGAAGGCTCATGGGGATTTCATCTGTTGTTCCATATTAAAGATACACATATTGTTTCCTGTCACCTTACAGATCATACTGAGTCTACAAAAATCGCACTTACCCAAGTTTTATTCATCTGGAAATTTACATGGAACAGCTGCACACCATAAGCATATCATTTCTGTCAAAATTTGCTTGATTCATCCATTAGAAATATTCCTCCTTCCAGAAGGCAAAGGCCGTTCATTCACTTTGAAACCAGAGAATGTAACTGTGCTCAGAACTAGCTATAGGGTGTTTCCATAATGAGATTTGTTTGTATAAATAGATATCCATGAGGAATATTAGGTTATGATATGGTAGTCATTCCAAAGAAACAATGTCAGGATTGATTCAGTGTTTTAACAGTATATGCTACTCTAACCATTAGATCGGGAAACAACTTTGTTCGTTGTCCGACTGACTGGTATTGCCAATGCATTAACTCAGCTCCCTGGCACAGTTTAGCCATGGTAGCACAGGCTAGATAAGCCCTGTAAAGTTACTGCAGATTGTTTATGGATAGCTCAAATATTTTTCTGCTACATTGAGGTCTGCATTGCCAACACATCCTAGGTATAATGGTTCGAAACCCCTAAAAATGGGTTATTAAATCTAAGGAGGAAATAAGGGAAGTAATTAAACAATGGAACTGAATTTATATAAAGAACCAATGTGGGAAAGAGAGAAAGACTGAAGACTGGGGAAAGATTAGAAAGGGCCAGAGATTGACTGTTCCTGCTATAGAGTATTCTTTCCCAGGACTGGCCCCTAAATTTCCTCCTACATACTACTTAGTTGTCAAGTTATGTTTATCAACAGCAAGGTAACATATGTGTATACAAGGTTTCACATACCTTTTCTTTCTGACAGACAGCATGAGACATTCTCTGCGTTGGCTATTCATTCCTACTCACATCCCTCTTCCCCTCCCTCGCTCTTCTGTTTTTTTTTTTTTTAAAACCAGGATCATGGCTTTCACTTGGTATAAAATATATTTTTAATATATACACATAAACACACACATATACTTATATATTATTTAAATAACATAAAAATTGTTATTATAATATATACATACTATATATATATATCTACACTGTGGTAATAGGTAGCAATACTTGGAGAACTGAATTGGTGGCAAACTGTAACTGATGGGGGGGGGGAGGATTGCATTGCATCATGAACTTCCTAAATCAGCTTCACCACCAAGAAAAGGTGAATGGAGCTGCAGTCTGATTCTCAGTATCTCATCATGAGCTGGTCCACAGATCTAACATAGTGGCACAGTGGTGGCAGATCAGGTGAACAGAAGATAGATAAGATGGAAAAAAGCTATTCTTTATAGCTAATAAAATTGACAAATATCCATCAGTAGGTTTAAACACACAATAAAAATGTAATTCTCTCAATGCATTTATGAATTTGAAACTGCAATTTTGGTTCAAATGCCAGTAAATCTAGTACTTTCCTTAGTAGCTTTCGTTTCTTCCATAGCGACTTGAAACTGGCCCTTATGATCATGAGGTATGAACTAGAGAGTGATATGTGGGATACAGACTCTTCTGGCTAATGAAGCATTTCAGATTCTTTCCATGCAATCTTCTCTTCATGAATTATTTACCAAAAGCTGAGAGTTGATACCTGTTATTCTCCCTGATAACTGGTATCCCCTTTGAAAAGTCTTTAAAAAAAAAAAAAAAATCCTTAATCATTTTTAGTGTATGTTGAAAGTTACTATGCTGAAGTAATTGCAACCAATAGGATTTAAGTAACATAATGAAACATTTTTATTTTAAGTTAGGCATGCAATTTAATTGTGTTTTTCTTTTCATTTAGAATTAACTAGACAAGCTAATATGAGTATACATGCACTGGTATCAATTATGTCTAAAAACCTACCTAAATGGATGATGAGTATAAAGATCAAAATACTTATTAGGCAGGACAGCACTCTTCAGTGATTCATTGCACTTCTGAAATCTGTGGACAGCTTTCTATTAACTTTAATGGAACCTGAATCAGGCCCTTGTAGAGTTACATAAACAGCCTAGTATTCATCATTTCCTAACTCCTGAGAAACCTATGTTCACCAGGTATTTCACTGGTGACTTCAACGCACAGAGATGCTTTCCCACTGCTTGTGAATTGAGATTCACACAAACGTGGGGAATGGTCATGATAAGAAAATGAAGAATAATAGCACAATATAATTTAACAGTTTCAGTCCATTCACAGAAATACAAATAGTAATGTTTATTCAAAACCACCTATATTTTGCATAATATCCTTTTGATTAGGGTGCTAACATAGGAAGTGGAACCTGGCTTCTTAATCACTCCTTCAGCCTGAAAGGTTTTGGTTCATGATTCAATGAGACTGAGAGCCACAGTGTTTGTATGCATGTATGACAGGGAGAGCCTCTCATTTCTCTATCTGAACTGGAGGCTTGCGTCCTGACAATGGACATAGAGGGACTTCTAGACTGTACAATACAAAATGAACACCATTCTTAGTAGACTGTTTCCCTGAACAAGTGTGGGAGCAACTCCCAAGCCAAGTACCTATTAATTTGCAGGATTTCCTGCTTTCTTGCTTGATAATCATGGCTTTTCACATGATATGTTACTGTGTCTACATAATTGTTGTTGTTGTTCTTTTTCTTCTTCTTTCTACTTCTTCTCCCTCCTTTTGTCTCTTTCACTCTTCTGTGACGTTACAGGAAGCCTAGACAGCTAACTTAGGCAGCCTGGTCTGATGTCCTGGTGCTATATATCTGACCTCTAGGTGCTGTCATGACTGAAGTAAAAATTTGTAGTCTTGCTTTATTTCATTTTAAGGCACTTCTCATTTTAGTGACTATCAAGTTTTACCACTCCTGGAGGTTGATATAAATATTGGATTAACCTCTTTTAACATCTTTCTTATGCCAATACATCTGAATAAAAATACACAGTTTGCCACAGGGTTTCTTTTTGCCTTTTTGTTTTCATTTGCACCACCAAATCCTGTCTGTCACCGTCTTAGTTGAGGCATGCTTACAGCTATTTTGCATTTATGTAATGAAAAATAAATATGTAGGCCATTGTGAACTGTTTTGTATTTCTCTCTTAAATATAGATCTAATGAACTAAACTTTGGTGCTTCTGTCAGCCACGTTAGTTTGATCCATTTTCTTCAGGCCTGGCTCCAGTTTCAAAGTTCGTAGTGTAAAAAGAAATAACCCCAGGGAAAGTTTCTTCCACTTTGTGAGATAATAGTTGTTCAGTAATTATTATAACTCATTAACCTGTTTTGAAAGCATTTGGCCTCCTATTGCTCACTTGGTGTAAGTAGCTATAAAGTCTTTTTCCAATAACAACATTTTGAGCTAATAATTTTCATGGGTTCAGGAGAGGATTGTGTCAAAGCTTTCATAACAATTAGGGTCACATCCCAAGCTTATGCGTATACATGTATTGGGATTTTGGCATTGTTAATGGCTGCATTTCTTTCATGACAGTTGTAATTAATGGGTACAAACTAAATTTGCAGAAGAATGAAAGTTGAAACTACAGCTAAATGAGTTCTAATAGGTCTAACCAGAACAACATGAAAAAAAACCTACAATGTAATTAAGAATTACAGTTGCTTGGATGGTTCTAGGTGATTGTTTCTTCCCCAGGCAGAAATATGCAAAGCTTTTGTATTTCCAAAGAAAATTACATTTGCCACTTAACTTTTTATTTCAGGACATTAGTCATTTTTCCCAAATATCTGTTATAGCTTGCAGTTATCTGTAACTCACATTTTGTGAGGATTTCCATTTCTTTTTCCAAAATGTTGCTGAATCAAAATGGTTCTGAAATGCTTTGTACAAGATGAGAGGCAGTATAGTTTTCCTATTTGAAACATAGTAAGATTCATAACAAAATTCAGTAAGTGCTTTCTTGTAGTTCCTTAAAAACAAACCAAACTCCTTCATGGTGGAAGAGTGTCTGAAATAGACTATATGACACTGGTTTTATTTGTTTAAATAGCTTTCTCTTTTATGATACAAGAAATGTTCTCCACCATTGCTTGAGTAGAATGATGGTGGAATATAACCTGAAATGCAAAAAGGTAATATATAAAATATGATATTACATTAGATGTGCTCTAGTGTGTGCATCACAGTGTTTTAGTCTTTTCAACTAATAAAACTTGATGTACACTACAAGTACATTACTCTCTGCAGCTCTTTATTTCATTCTCTAAAAGTCAGAGGAGTTAATTCTAAATGCACAGTGAATACAAGTAAACCAAAGTATCTGCTCAAATGGTCACTGAAGTTAATTCTTATCATTACTGACTGGCCATGAACCCAGTAATAAAATTTCAGTCTTAAGACCCAGTAGAATTGCCACCGACCTGTAACTTGTGAAGTTATTTACAACTGTGTTCCAGTAAGTAGTTACAACTATACTGCAAATGTGTAAGCAACCATTTTGTGAAAATGCAGTAAAGACAGCTTCCACTGGAATTTTGGCATGTCCGCAAGACCCCAAGTTTCTTCTGGTTACATGATACTTGTAATGATCCCATTAATTACAGATTCTAAAACCTTGAAATTTTTGGAAAAGTGCAATACCATGGAACAGCTGAGCGTCAGTAGATCGGGCTTGCAGGAGGCATTTATGCTATGATTGCTTTCCTGGTGTGAAGTTTGTTAGGTCTGAAAGTTTCTGGGATCAGTTTGTAATTTTACAAGGTTATTCTCTGAAGCTCTTCATCACCCCACACTGCCTACTGCTTGCAAAATTCTGCAGCCTAATGTGCAATGGGTTTGTCAGATAAAGACTGGCCGATATCATATTCCTTCCTACTCTATAATTTAGTAATATATGTGCTTTATACTGTACAAACAGCTATACCTTTGTTGTAGCACAGACTGTTTCATAGTATCATAGAAAAATAGAATCATAGAACAGTTTGGGTTGGAAGCACCTTAAAGATCATCTGGTTCCATCCCCCCTGCCATGGGCAGGGACACCTTCCACCAGACCAGGTTGCTCAAAGCCCCATCTAACCTGGCCTTGAACACTGCTAGGGATCAGGCATCCACAGCCTCTCTGGGCAACCTGTTTCCAGTGCCTCACCACCCCCATAGTGAAGAACTTCTTCCTTATATCTAATCTAAATCTACCCTCTTTCAGTTTAAAGCCATTACCCCTTGTCCTATCACTACATATCCTTGTAAAAAGTCCCTCTCCAGCTTTCTTGTAGGCCCCCTTTAGGTACTGGAAGGCTGCTATAAGGTGTCCCCAGAGCCTTCTCTTCTCCAGGCTGAACAACCCCAACTCTCTCAGCCTGTCTTTATAGGAGAGGTGTTCCAGCCCTCTGATCATCTTCGTGGCCCTCCTCTGGACTTGCTCCAACAGGTTCATGTCCTTCTTATGTTGGGGACCCCAAAGCTGAATGCAGTACTCCAGGTAGGCTCTCTCAAGAGTGGAGTAGAGGGGGAGAATCACCTCCTTCAACCTGCTGGTCACACTTCTTTTGATGCAGCCCAGGATACGGTTGGCTTTCTGGGCTGCCAACACACATTGCCAGGTCATGAGCTTCTCATCAACCAACACCCCCAAGTCCTTCTCCTCAGGGCTGCTCTCAATCCATTCTCTGCCCAGCCTGTATTTGTGCTTTGGATTGCTCCAACCCATGTGCAGGACCTTCCACTTGGCCTTGTTGAACTTCATGAGGTTCTCACAGGCCCATCTCTCAAGCCTGTCAAGGTTCCTCTGGATGGCATCCCTTCCCTCCAGCACGTTGACTGCACCACACAGCTTGGTGTTGTCAGCCAACTTGCTGAGGGTGCACTCAATCCCACTGTCCATGTTGCTGACAAAGATGTTAAACAGCTCCAGTACCAGTATTGACCCCTGAGGAATGCCACTTGTCACTGCTCTCCACTCAGAGATCAAGCTCTTGACCACAACTCTCTGAGTGTGACCATCCAGCCAATTCCTTATCCACAGAGTGGTCCATCCGTCAAATCCATGTCTCTCCAATTTAGAGACATTATACAGTTTAAAGACTGACTTGTTCATGTACTCTAAAAGCATTCAATTCCTTTGAAAGTTCACACACCCAATAGGGACATTTAGTGGGTTTTGTTTTTTTGAATTTGAGATTATTTGACCTCAAGCTGTATATCAAGCATTGCTAAGGTTCACCTTCCTGAAAAGCCTTCTAGGTTTCTTGAAGTAGAGAGTTATACAACTGCATGAAGTTGAAACCAGAAATCTGATTGTGTTCCACGTGTGTCCAGTGATCAATTTTTGACCCTCCAGGGCAAGGCATTTAACAGCATTCCAGGTGACAGTGATGTTCACGTAGGGGATGAGTTCTTATAGTTGAACCTATCTGATGAACTATTTGGATGCTGCACATGCATGTTGTTTTCCCTGTATGCCAAAGTAAAAGGGCAGCTCAAGGAGACATTTAGTAGCTATTGACCATGACCTACATTTAGCCAGTAACATTAAATCCTGCTCTTGGAAGAAGATGAGGAAAGGCAGAGAAAATAAATTTCCCACAGTCAGGTATTTTTTTAATTTTTAAGTTTGGAAAGATATAACTTGAATACAGCATAGAATGGTCAACCTGTTCTCAGAATGAAAATGCAAATAGACATGCTTGCAGAAAAGAAGAGGATTAGTGGGAGCAATATGGGAAGAGATATTCAGAGCTATGATAAGGAATTTCGGTGGTTTAGGAAAAATGTTGAAAGAAAGTATGAGAGGGAGAGGATTTAAGTTCAGAGGAGAGACTAGGAGAACTGGTGATGAATGTGGGATGGTATTGGGATCCAGAATTATTCATGTAGACTTTCCTCCCTGATGTTGTTCAGCGTTAGTGGGTTGCCTGTGTTTCATTGTCTCTCTGTAATGTCTTTTACCTTCTGTGTTGAGATATGGTGTAGTCCTGTGTGATCCCCACTCTTTGGGTGTCACTTTTGTCCCTGCACTCTTCTCTAGAGGTTTCTGATTCCCTCTCTTCCCTCAGGGAAGCTGCCGCCTCGAAGACTCTTTTATTATGTTGAAGTAAAATTATTTCCTCTTCTCTTTTAAGTGAATGAATTAATGGAGTTCTTATCTTTCTCAGTGTGCCTGACTCAGCCTCTCTATTGCAATTCCATCACTGCTTAAACTGGTCAGAATTAGGGCTGCCATGACACTGTCCTCCTGCTGTCTCCCTGCCAGACAATTCTTACTTTTCTTTGAAGTCCTATAAGCTAGGACTGATTAATGAGCGGGTTCAGGGAGTAACCCACTACATATAAACCCTACAGAAATGTGATTAGTACTTGGCAGGCTCCCTGAAATCTTCTGGCATGAGTTTTGAATCATATTTGAAAAGTCGTGGAGATCATGGGATATCCCTGATGACTGTAAGAGGGCAAATGTCATACCCACTTACAAGAAGGGCCCAGAAGAAGACTGAGGAAACTACAGGCCCATTAGTCTTACTTCAGTCCCTGGGAAAGTAATAGAATGAATCCTCCTGGAAACCATCACAAAACAAGTGAAGCAGGTGATTGGGAAAAGCTGGCATGGATTTGTGAAGGGCAAATAATGCCAAACTAACCTGATCACCTTCTACAACAAAATCACATTTTCTGTCAACATGGGGAAAGCTGTGGATGCTGTTTACCTGTACTTCAAAAAAGCATTTGCCAGTGTTTCCTACAGCTTTCTCCTGGAAAAACTGGAAAGATACTGGATAACTAATCTGCAAGATGGGTAGGAAATTGGCTAACAGGCTGCACTGAGAGGGTGGTGATGAACAGTTTTTACTCAGGCTGGCAAACTGTCACAAGTGCGGTCCCCCGGGAATCAATACCAGGCCCCATGCTGTTCAACATCTTCATAAATGATCTGGATGATGGGATTGAAAGCACCCTCACCAAGTTTGCTGATTACACCAAACTGGGTGATGAGGTTGATATGTCTGAAGGGACAACTATCTTACAGAAAGACCTGCACAGGCTGATAGAGTGGGCTAGCAATAGCAGCATGAAGTTTAACAAAGACAAGTGCATGGTCCTGCACTGGGGACAACATAACCAAAGAGCCCAGTACTGGCTTGGATCTGTGTGGCTGAGGAGCAGCCTTGCTGAAAGGGACCTGAGGGTTCTAGTGGACAACAAGCTGAATGGGAGTCAGCAGTGCACCACTGCAGCAATGGAGGTAAATAGGATCATGGTCTCTATATCCACAGGGACATTACTAGCAGAGGTAGAAATGTGATCCTTCCGCTCTGCTCAATGCTTCTCAGGCTGCACCTGGAGTACTGTGTCCAGTTCTGGTCCCAACAATTCAAGAAAAACATGGACAGACCAAAGAGGATCCAAAGGAGGGCCACAAAGATAATCAAAGATCTGGAGAACCTGCCCTGTGAGGAAAGACTGAAGGAGTTAGGTCTTTTCTGCCTGGAGAAGAGAAGGCTCAGGGGGGACCTCACCACAGTGTTCCAGTACTTAAAGGGTGGCTACAAAGAGGATGGAGGCTCTCGCTTCACAAAGAGCCACATGGAGATGACAAAGGGCAACAGGTACAAGTTGCACCAGGAGAGGTTTCATCTTGACATAAGAAATAAATTTTTTACAGTGAGAACAACCATTCACTAGAACAACCTCCCCAGGGACATGGTAGAATCTCCATCACTGGAGGTTTTCCAGATGTTATTGGACAGGGTGCTAGATAATCTCTTTTAGGCTCCCTTCCCCACAAAATGTTGAACCAGTGATCTTTTGAGGTTCCTTCCAATCCTGGCTGTTCTAACATTACTTGGCCACCTAAAGCCAATTTTTAGCTCATTGAGTTGCATTTGAATCAATGTCTCATTAGGCTGTTGTAGAAGGGCTTGATAGCTTTTCATACCATAGGCTTCTGATCAGAGGATAATTTTTGTCTGCCAATGTGATTCTAGGCATCAGAAAAGGGCTTCAGATAATAATGAGGAACCTGCTATATCAGTGCTCCCAGAGTGCTGATGAACTGATGGAGAAAACAGATCAGGATGAATTCAGGATGACTGGGGTACACG
The DNA here is from genome assembly GCF_900496995.4 of Aquila chrysaetos chrysaetos. Lineage (NCBI taxonomy): Eukaryota > Metazoa > Chordata > Aves > Accipitriformes > Accipitridae > Aquila > Aquila chrysaetos. Next base: position 21,256,349 of record NC_044004.1, read on the forward strand.
CTTCATGTTGTGAAGCATGTCTGGCAATACTAAAAAGGAGGAAGAAAAGGAGAAGGACTGTTAGGCTTTTTGTTAATTTGTTTTGCTTTCTGAAGTGACAGTGCCCTGTAGTAGAATTGGAAAGATTTTGGGATATGCCTTTGCTTTCATTTATGGACATCGCTACAAGTTCATGGCTGTAGTCACCATTCAAGCACAGTGAATCTGGGAAAAGCAAGGCATATTTCAATATAATTAACTTTAAGTAGTTGCAGGAACACCACATCAGGCTCATGTGTTAACAACATTGTGTATGTGAGGACTTATCCTACAAGAAGCCATTCTCTTTCCCTAGAAAAAAAAAAAAAAAAAAAAAAGAAAGACATCTGAAAGCTTTACTAATTTGAAATTAGGCTCATCTGATTATAACTGGCCCCATTTGCAAACATGAAGTTCAGCAATACTCAGTACGAAAACCAGTGAATGACGTATTAAGTAAGTGGCCCATGGCTGCATGTTCATGATCAATTATTGAAAAGTAATCACTTTTCATTAATACTAAATTGCTTTAATACTTTAAGCTAAAGTGCATATTACAAGATAGGTAGTGATTTGTGTAGAATCTGAGTGGGGTGGAAGGGTTGGTGTTTGGCTGGGTCATTTCTGCCTGCAGAGAAAGCTTAAATGAACTTGGTTGGACCTAAAGGCTCTATTGACAAGTGATAAAAGCTGGTGATAAAAAGAGACCAAAAAAAAGACTTTTGTGAGAAATAAAGGACGCAGAGTTTGGAAAGGACCTCAGAGATGCATCACACCCAAGATTAATGCAAGACCTTCTTTATTACAATGAGGTTTGTACACATCCAAATTTTCAGCACAATTTAAAGTTTCTCACTTCTGATAGGTTTCTTTCATCCTTATCATTTCTTCAAGAGTGTCTGTAAAAGCATGCCTGGAAAAGAGTACCTTCCTCCTATTTTTCAGTCTCCAATTTTCAACACAGGGGACTTTGAGATATTTATTGTTTCTCAGCAGAGTTTTTTTTCCATTATTTTTTTCCCCTGGACCTCATATAGACTTCCAGCACCTGTAACAACCCTTGGCAACAAGTGTCCCAGGCTTTCTGTTCCATGAATTATTAGTTATTATTGTTATTTTTGTTATTGTTATTTTTTGTATCTGCTACCTTCATTCGATTCCTCATAGTTCTGTCATTGTGAAAGATGGAGAACAACTAATACATATCCAGTCAGCTCATGGCACTCAGATACCATATTCTGTATTCTATATTCTATTCACTCTCTACCATAATTAACCTCTTTTCCAGACTGAAGAGTCCTGGTCTACTTAGTAATTTCTTTCACAGAAGCCGAATGATACCTTTGAGCTTTCTTGTCTGAACCTTTTACATATCTGCTGTCACTTCAAATGCCTTTGTCAATTGTATCTGAGGTATTTTAATCCATGCACTAATGCTGACAAACCTTTAATCAAAAATTGTTTTTTTTTTTATTGCCTAGCCAGTGCTGACCTAGTGATTCTTTGAAATATCGAAGGACTCTTCCTTCGTGAGACCACATAGCATCATTTTGGGATTTTATTCTCTGAACTCATCAGAGACTACCTGAATGAAAATCCAACACTCTGTCAGTTTTTAAAAGGAAAATGCTTTCACCTGCTCCATATCCTGCTACCCTCACCAATTGTAGTCTTGCTTAAAACATTATCCAACAGTGATTTAAATTAGACATATTCCATTGAATTAAATGTATTGTAGTAGGTCCACCGGTTTCAAATTGGACAAAGATCTGGACTTTTATTCATAATACATATCACAAATTTGGTATTTTAAAAGAGACCGTATAAATGTTGTAATATTAATACATTTATGTTTGGCATTTGGAACTGTGTAAATCAATCAATCAATGCTTGAGCAAGTGTTGCACCATTTTGTTCTGAGTTTTTTTGTGTGAATGTCCTTAACCTCAAGATTATAACTAGCTCATTTAAACTCCTGAGTCATAATGGTAATTTAATGTCTATGTTACACTGAAAATATCCAATATGAATGAATTAATGAATATTGAAAATGTAATCAATTACTGAAAGTTAAAAAACTTTACCTTTTGTAGAGAGTAAGTTTTAACACAGCAAAATACAGTATATGGAAAGAATAACTTAACGTTGGAGTATAGGAGAAAGTTTTATTAAAACCATTAAAGTTCCATCTCCTCTTACTGCAGTGAAAAGAATCAAAACCACAACTTCCTTTCGTCTAGGAAAAAAAAGAAAAAGAAGACTGAAACCCACGCTTGGATCTATGGAGTAGATGGTTGATGGACAGGTAAAAGAGGATTTGGAAGAAAAGAATATATTAAGTATCAAGAGACTGCAGGGGAGAGTGTGAAGGACATACTGAAAAGCAAATGTTCCTGCGCCAATACTTTGTGACTGTAACAAAAATAAATATCTGACTTTTAAGAATGAAGACCTCATATCAAAAATTCATTTGTTTTGCTTATATGTTTGAAACGTGCAATTATGTATTTCTGTTTCCCAAGTTCTCCCAGATTTGCCTGCCTGCCTGAGAAGGAAGTAGCCATTGTATAACCCAGAATGGCACATAATGAGTCATATGATCTTAGGAATCTGTAATCCTCAAATCACTAAAAAAAAGTATGGAAAAGGTTTTAGAAATTATCGTATGCCTGAATGAGAAGGAGAAGGAAGGAACATGCTCAATTTACAGTTAGGGGATTTTTCACTCTCTTCTCCCTGGAAGGTTGCTGTTCTCTTGTATGCAGCATGTGGAGGATCTCATTTCTTTGCATATCTTCACTACATAACAACATTTTTTTTAAATCTATGTCTTACATACGAGGTATTCTTACAAGCAAACCAGTTTTAAATGATTTAACATCTGCAAAATAAAGCATATCAAATATATTAAGCCCATGAAGGCAAGCATGTGTAGGCATATTTTTGTAAGTAAGTGGCACAAATAAGCTAATTGACAGGGTTGGCTGAGGGACCAGTGTAACCTGTGCTAGGGTACTCATTCTGGAGTAAAGTGAACTAAAGGGGAAAATTTAAGACTTACATTGGTTTATATGAGGAAAAGGTAGATCCTGTCTTTCTCATAACTTTAATTTCATCACAGTGGCTCTTTTCCTCAGCATGAGTTCGTAAATGCTATGCACTATATAACCAAGGATGTGACAGGTCCTATCAAAACACATCTGAAAGCATGTTGCTTTTTCATTTGCCCAAGCATGATTCTGGAGTCAGAACAATCACTGCAGCCATTGGTATTGTTCCAGAATGAATCTGAATAAAGTGGTGAAATTTAGCTCATGATTATTGTAAGGCAGCAATTCCAGTACAGTGTAACAAAAATCTGCAGAGAGATTTGCAGATTCATCTACCTTTGAATGGAGGGAAGAAAGTAAGGAGACAAAGGAGAAAGTTATATAGCTAAAATTAGATATGATGACAGATAGCAAATCTCTAGCCTTTATCAAATGGGTTAAGCCTCTTTCCTGATGGTATTTAGGGCTATAAAGGGAACTCTCTGCCTTAGGAGCAAAATTATGAATGCATTGTGTGGGAGGGCTGTGTTGAAAGTCTATGACCTACTTGATAACCTGATGAGATTCTGCCAAATATTTCCTATTCGATCATTACCAGACATGAGAGAGGACTATTGTTTCATTTGTAGGAATGGATTTTAGGGACTTAGTTTATACTGAATTTAAAACTTTTTTTTTTTTTCCTGTTCTTTGCCTTCTTCCCCTCCACCCTGACAGATAAAAGCAAGAGAAACTGAAAATATGTTTTGACCTTAAGTATTTTCAAAACTTCTAAAATTATTGAGGTCAACCAGTTGAAGTCTGTGGGATGATTTCTTCTGAAAAAGAAGTCACATTTCCAGAAACTTTTTCAGAAATAACAAATTAAAACCTATTTTTGAAAGGCCACACTGGAACAATAAGTGGGAATAAAAAGAAAATCCAAAGAATGACAGGAGTAAGGAAAAAAAAAAAGTTGAATCTTGTGCTTATTGTGGCAAAGACAGTTGTTATGCTAAATTGCAGTAGATGGTGCTGATGGGCTGGAAGGCATAAATTAGTTTTTTAGGGTCATACTCTGATGAGGTTGTTTTATGGAAACATATATAAATAAGGCACTACTTGATGTAAGTAACAATAAACTCTGTTTACTATTCACACATTATCATTAGTACATTTTGTATTCATTGGATTTTAAATGATTCAGCTGGTATTAATGAGGATGTCATACTACTCATCCTTCCCTAAGAGATAATTTTTTCAAAGGGAAGATATCAGTGGGAAAATTATTGTTATTACCTACAGTAACAAATGGAAACAGGAGAAGACTTTTTTATACATGGAAGAAGCAGGCTGTAGATTTGATGAGAAAACTGAAAAGCATGTTGATAGTAGCATTAACTCTGCTGGTACTTTGTGTATGCTTGTTGCTGTTCTTTGGAGCATGCAGCTGATTTGGTCTGACAGAAAGGGATCTCCCACGTTTGCTGTGCCATAAAAATGCTGAAAACATACTGCTGAGCTAGCCAGTTGTTAATAGCATTACTGGATATCTGTTATAGTCCCATCATATTAATTGCATCTTCTATCCTCAGATGATGACGATGAAAAAAACTCCTCAAAATCTAGATCGTTTGGCTGGAAACTTATATTTACTGCTCAGTGAAACTACATCCAATCTAAAGGCAGAAACTGCTTCCTGAAACACACAACAGAAAGAAAAAAATTAGTAATGTGCAGTAGTAACTATGAATACGCATACAGAATTTATGCTGGCAGATACTAGATTATTCACTTTCCAGGTAAAATATACGAATATAAGCAGTTACTGCATAAGTAAGAAAAATACATCAAGTTTCAAGCAATATTAATGTTTGTCATAGTTGTTATTCTTTTAGGTCATGGGGTTATTCCAAATAAGAAATTTAAGGAGCAGAAATTGATCAGCTGAGCTCCTGAACTGAAATTGCTGGACTGACTTTCCATGTTAGACCAAAACCTAAATATTTTGTCTTACTGACACCCATTTTAAGTAACAGCTGAAAGCTAGATTCTGTGAGTGACTTTTTCCTTATCTCTTATCTATAGCTGATCAAGGCCAAACCCCTGACCAATTCATCAGAAGGATTTGAAGCCCTCAACTCGTGAAGAGTGCTCTAAATATGGAGATAAAGCGTACTCTAGGATGGGGTTTTAATCTGTGCAACTTTTTGCACTTTGGATAAGGTGTTTATTCTACTCCTCTTCATGAACTCTGACAAGTAATAGCCCAGGTTTTACCTCGATAGGAATTGAAATATACAAAAAATAACTCTTTTTTGCATTGCTCATCAGTCAGATTTTGATCCAAATGTGAATACACTTTTATTTCATGTCACTTATGAAGTGTATTACTTCAGCTTTTCTTTTTTTTTTCTCCCCCCCCCGGAAAGAACCAATGTGCAAGTAGGTGCACTGGACTAGGACTCTGGAGCTCTGTCCCCCACCTCCTGGGAGATTTCTGGTCTCTAAGACTCTAACTTCTAACCTCGCTGCATTTTGTCTTTGCTAGCTGTTACAGTGTTAATGACAGTCACTCAGTTGTTCTGTAAGAAATTTGAAATCTATGCATGAAAAGCACCAAATAAATCTGTGATAATAGTAAAAGCCAGTACACTATTAGACCCACTGCTATCGCCTTGGTAAGATACCCGTATGTCTTAACTCCATGCTTATTTGCAGAACAGTACCTTGACTATTAAGGACTATAAAGCTGAAAGCAGGCTGTATATTATATGAAGTAATACTTCCTCTACACTTTCCTTCTGAGAGTGATAAAAGCTATTAACTTTGTGTGTGAATGTCATTTAAATTTTGCGTTCCTTTTTTTCTCCCCAGTGATCAACAGTAAATTAAACCATTTCTTAACTTGTTTTTACAGATGAAGAGAGAATTAAAAGTGGTGCATGAGGGAGCTTTTTATTCCTTAAGATCCCACAAAAGCCAATTTCAGTGGAATGAGCCTTCTAAAAGAAAAGTAACAGAACATTTAAAATGTATTCCTCCACAACTCTATTTATAGTTTCTTAATCTGTTTTTAAGAGCATGTTATTACATTTGTACACATATGAGAATAATCGGATTCAAAAATACTTAGATTTTGCTCTCCCCTCTCTCTACTCAGTTAGTTGTATTATATTTAAATTAATTAAACACAGTGGCAGCCACTGAGCCTGTCTGTGATATTGTGTCTTTGTCAGCAGTTTACTTATGGCTTTCCTATTTAATTAAATGGGAAAGAGTGAGTGGCTGATGCACTTCTATGCATGGTATGTAGGACAAACCACACCTGCCACTGTGTATAACATCTGCTTAATGCACATGATGAAAGCACACATGCATACAGCATATGTGTATGTGTGTATATATTGTGAAGAGTTAATTCCTTGCCAAGGTATTTGCAGCTATTCTTACTTTTTGAACACTCTAACTACTTATCTTGCATTTTCTTCAGTTTATTTACAGAATTTTTAGTCTGCTTGCTCTGGTTGAAGAATCTCCTGAGCAAGCAGACTGAAAATTCAGTAAACAAGCTGAAGAAAACTTGAGATAAGGTGCTGAAATATCCAGGAGAAACAAGAGCTGTAGAGCTCAGAAGGCAGAACTAAACTTTCAACATCATGGATTTTACACAGTGTGTAAAATATTTCTCGTTATACCATAAACAAGTTATATCACTCAGCTATTATTTTCTTAACATGTATATTAAAAAAACAACAATCCTAAAATGTTGGTATCCACATAAAGTTGACCTTCTCACTGGACATCACTCATCATCTGCTTTACACTTTCACTTTACATATCCTATTCTCTACCATTAAGCTTACCATTGTAAGCTACGATATTTTTCTATTTCCATTACATCTCAGGGCCTGCATCTCAGTTTATTTTTGGCCTGAAAAACAAATAAAAGGGATAGCATAGTGCTTTGGTATTTTGTGATTCAGTCTTCAATTTCAGTTTCCTTTTCCCTCCTCTACATGAAGGAAAGCAAAACTGGTTTCTTCTCCCTTTTCCCCCAACATCTTCCCCCACCCTCACAAAAAAGGCTGAGGTAAGTGATAGCTCCAACATCTCCTTTTCAAAAAATGCCACTGAAATTAACAATGCTGAAAAACCTCCTACCCTCCATTAATGCATTCTGTAAAAGTAAGCAACTAACAATGAAGTGGTTTCTTCTCTATGCATACTTTTACATACATCCTCAAGTTCAGCCTTGGCCGAGGCCTGAAATGACTTCTGAATAATACATTTATCTCTCAGGGAACACCATTCTACTTTCAGATCAGAGGAAGCAACGTGACCTTATCACACTGCCCCTTCCTTCACGTTCCTTTTGCTGCTTGACATGTCCCCCAGGCAGATTGTGTGAGACAGACCTTTCCTGTGTAAGATCCTGCCATTTTTGGCCGCCTTCTGACACACTGTCTCTTCATTGCCTGCACTTACTCTGGATCTCAGCTGAACCATTCCCAACTGCCTGTATTTTGTTGTTACCTTCCTTGTCCTGCTCTCACAGCTCTGTAACTCTGTCTTGTGTAACAAAATATTCTCAGTTGTGAAAAAGAATGGTGTGAGAGGGAGTATAAATAGACTTTCCTTTAAATCTTTACATAACTCACTTGCATAAGAGCCTGGGGGGAGGTAAGAGGTGTAAACACGTGCCCTGTGGGTGATGTTCCAGCCTCCGGGCTGGAATTATGACAAGGACATTTAAACAGCCTGCTTGACAGACTGGTTCAAACAAGTCTGTTTAAATGTAAGTAAAGCTTTTGAATCATCCTACAAGATTTTCTTTTTTCTCCAGCTCACCCTCTATATTTACATATTTAATGATGAGGACTCTGTCCTGCATTCTTTCCCCAGGTCTTGTCTGAGCATCCTGTCCTTTGTCACTGAAAATGAACATGTGCAGCAGGCCTTGCATTGACCTTTTGGACAGTTCTTGCACTTCTAAATCAAAAAATGTCTTCTTATTTAACAAGTTGTTCGTATTTCTGCGCAACTTTTAGCCCTAGTGTTGAAATTGTAGAACTCATTATCCTGGGATATTGTGAATGTCAAAAGGAAAAAATACCCCCAAAACTGCCAGAGTTCATAAAAGGATTAGACAAATTTAGAGAGGATGAGTACACAGGTAGCTAGTAAACAAAACGGTAGAGGTACAGCTTCTGGTTTAGAAAGCCCTCAAAACTTAAACGATTGCAAGAGCCAAGGTATTCCAAGGGACAGTTCACTCTGAAGTTTCCTCTGTTTCTTTTTTTATTTGATAGTTTAATAGAAAATTTAGCAATATTTTGCATGATGAAGTGTTTCCTTAGGCCCATCCAATTGAGGTTATCCTTGTCCTACAAAGAAAGCATGAAACTTAATTTTTTAAAGATGATATTTCAATGTGGGGTTTAGTAATTTTAGGCCATACTTCAAGCATTTCACATTACTATAAAAACCATCAGTGAAATTTACTTTAAGTATAGAAACTTAGATTAATAAAAATTAAAACAGAATGGGCTCAGTATTCATAGATGCAGATATATATATTTGGGGCTATAAAGGTTACACAAATAGATACATCATGCATAAAAAATAAGACTTGTTTTCTCATTACTCATTATAAAGCAGTGCCGTCTAATGGGAATAAACTGGGCTAGTAAACTGCTTCTTCAGCAATTTACCTTCACAGTTGATTCCAGCTGCAACAATAAGATAAATCATAAACAAACATTTCCAGATAGCAAAATTACAGGCAAATTAGATTTTTCTCCTTTAAAATTGTATATCACATTTGTAAAATCTTTATTCTGCTTCACAGTGTTCTGTTGTGACTCCTTTTGGTACAAGTTATTGCAACCTAAGTGCCTTGCTAGCAAAAATTAAACATAGAGGACATTTCTCCTCTGGAAAATGAGTTAGCATTTTGACCTTGTTTTATTTATCTAAGTCTTTTTATAAAATGTTTTCAGTATGGTCACCTAATTAAACCCAGGGATCATGACCTATATGATTACTTGTATTTTCAAAACAGTGGCAGAAAAATTCAAACTCAGCTTACTATTTGTAAAATGTGTATAAAAATGGAGTATAACAATGTGCATACTAGGAAAATTTATAGGACATACTGTTTTAAAATATTTTGAAAATGCGGTAATAATTAATGAAAACTTTCAAACCACAGACACTCCATACTATGGTGTATAAAAGTCTTCTCATTCCTACTGAGTAGGTTCTATTAATTGTAGGCTTATAAATTTTTAGAGTATGTACCTTTGAGACAAAATGCTAAGGTATTTTTTGAGACACAGACGCTTACGTAATTGGAGGATAATTTATGGGAATGTTAGATGACTACATGCATCACTGCTACCTCCAGAACCTTGCTTATCCACTTAGACAAGGAAAGCCATGAAACAGAACTCCCTTTCCCACAGTTAAATCTCATATGGCTCAGGTTATAATCTTTCGAATAAATGCTGTCCCTCTTGCTCTCCAAAACAGGGTCACCATCACGCCTACTGGGAAAATTCCCCCTATTAGGAACGGTCCTCAGTCCATGCTATTCCCTGAGCCATTCCTTGGCATTTTTTGGAAGATTGCTATTTGTCTGCACAAGCAGTATGGACAGCCAGCCCTACAGCCTGTGTCCAAGTCCTGATCAGTTTGCTAATGCAGCTGTAGTCTAAGAAAGCTCTAGGGATATATCTTTTGGACATAAAATGTATTTGTAAGATTAGAAACCTTCTAGTCTGAGTGTTTGATATTCCTGGAGGACAAAGAATCCTGAGTTCTGTACCACTTGTGCATTTTATCTACTGATTCTTAATGCAGAAGATAAAGAAGCCGTCCCCAAAGTACACAACAGAACCTTGTTCCCCCTTGCTGTCTGAAAATAGGTTAATGTCTGGCAACATTCAATTTTCTCTTGTACATCTGCTGACTGTTTAGACTGTCACTTATATATCCTTTCTACCTGGTGGTCCAGTCTCAGCTGTACAGATTGAGAAAGATCTCTCTTCCTCGTGAGTTGCCTATTGTTAAACAGACCATAATTTTGCAGGACAAAACATCTTTCCTGAGATATTTGAGTTGATATTTTGAGACCCCTCTGAAACTGAGGAGGGCCTAGAATACACATTAATTGTACCCTGGAGGAGCACCTAAAGGTACAATGAATTAATTGTACAAAAAAAAAAAAAAAAAAGGGTTCTAGCCACCATCGGGATGGGTTTGTAAATAATGGGAGCAATATTGGACAGTGAATCCCAACCTCATGTAGTTTTAAGTCCAGATAGGGACAGGATATCAGCCATCCCTTTTCTTCTGTACTTACTGAGTCATGGCTCAGGTGTCCTCCCAACCACCGTATGGTGTTTTAGATGGTCTATTTAAACATGGACAATTCTCCCCATTCAAGTGATTCAGGGATTTAGATGGCCATTTAGGTCACGAAAACTTCCATTCCTGAAGGTTGGTATATAAAATTAACCATGGGAATGTTTGGACCCTTTGCTAAACGTTAAAGATGCATTCATATTTTAACAATTCAACTCTCTTTAAGACTGTGCACAGCAATATTAAAATCTACTCTTCTACTTAATTCTCTCAGGCCTGAGTCATTCCTATCTAAGGAGCTACTGCACACTGGAAACAGCTACTGTCAGCAAAAATAACATATCTGAAACTCTACAAAGCTTCATAAGTTTTAACAGCTTAACAGACCACTACAGAACAGAGGTGTGAAGTTTACTGAAGTCCAGTTGATAAAAGTCACATACCAATCTTAGCTGAAAAGCAAAGAAAAGAGGTATTTATAAATATTTGGAAAGGTATTTCAAACAGAGTTGGTGAGTACAACTCCCTTGAAGATATCCCTGCCTTTGTCATACTGGGATAGATCTGTAAGTAATGTAAGATAGCACAGATCTATCATTTTCAAAAGTACATCTGGGCTTACAGGAGCTGAGACTCTCACCCTGTGAATTTTAGAGTACAGCAGGGGCTTATTTCATATCCATAAAATACCTTGCTGTGGAGTTAAAATTATTGCCTAAAAATCGTGCATCTTTTTGACAGGAGTGGTATCAATTGTTTGGCTCAAGATAACAGATTTATCTGGAATATGTTTACAAAAACCTCAGGGAAAACTGACCAGTTGGGGAAGATATCTTTATTTAAGTAAAGCAATAGACCTTTCTGGAGATATGAAATGGCACAAGTCCAGATAAAATTTATAGCAACCAGAGACTAGGATACAGCATAGGGACATTTTTCAAAACTCCCAGGTAACTAGGAAAATCCTCTGGTAAAAATGCAAGGATTCCTTTAATTTCAACCACTATTGAATCAGAAGTTGCATTTATATATTTACACTGAGTTGGCATGGGTACCATTTCCTTTGTGGGTGAAATGGTGCAAGCCTTCAGAAAAGAATGTTTCACAGTCACACTTGGTTCATATCCAGCTCAAGATATCTAGCTGGGGATAGATGTGAGAGGTGCAGCAGGAAGAAGAACTAGCAAATGAGGCTTCACTTTAAAATTATTAACATAATATTACCTCACAGACAGGGAGATTTTAGATATAGGAATATAGGGCATAGTAACCCTAACAGATATTTTACAGCAGCTTACTGTATTGCTGCTGACCAATAAACTGCAAATGTGGGGTAAAGCTTGTTCCTCCTGAACCTTATAAAATCTTTTCTTTAACAGACAAATTGCTTGAAAACTTGCCAAGATTTTGCCTGAGGAAGGCCCTGAATGAAATTTTCTTTTTTTCACTTTTTTTCCTTTGTGGAATCAGTTTTCAAAAGATTTCAAAACATTATCTATGCAATACTGGATATTCAAATAGTGAATGAATACAGTATTGAATCTGCCATATTTATTTGGATAACCGTGAAACTAAAGAGGTAGCATGGGGGAATGTTGGTGACCAACTTTTCATACAAATAGTTTGGAATAAAGAAATAGGTTAAAAGAAGAATATGAATTCTCATTCCAATATTCAAGGATCCTATTGTGTTTGTATTTTAATTCCTTACTCTAAAAGCTTGGGTAGAAGGTATAGATTCTGAAATGAAAATAGAAAACAATGACAACACAGTGATTTCATTTGTTACAGTGGCCTTTCTCTGTGGAGGTTGAAATAGGAATAAGAACTGTCATGGGTATCCACTTAGTTCTTGCACAAAAAGAAAAATATGGTGGCTGCTCTGAATTTAAAGGATTTAAGAGATGACCTCAGAGGTTTCCGCTGCAAATAGCAACTCATGCCAACTTTAATCAGCTGTTTTTATTTTCTTTCCAAAAGTTCCTGGTTTTGTGTCTCTTTTATAAAATTTAAATGGTGTTGTAAATACTATTGGTAGTGTTAGACTTATATGTGATTAATTCTGTTCATTCTAGGAAAATGTATTTCTTTACCTAGGGGTGTGTCCTTAAATATTTGTTATTGTGCACAGTGTAAAGTGACAAGAATAGTGCAAATCCTAGGAAGGAAAATAACAACAACAAAGACTTGAGTTTATTCTGTAAAGAGCTTTATCCTTCTCTCATTTAGCCATTTTTAGAATATAAATTTAGTATATTGTTTGATTTTGTTTTTAAAGACATAGTTGGGTGGAGAACTGAACTAATTTCGGAAATATAGGAAATGAGGAAATTGTGATGTTCAGGTGTGTCTAAATAGTGCAGTGCATCGTTCTCTTGGAAAATAAATAGGTCCAAACAAGCCATCTTTAGTAAATGGGTGCAAGTGCTATACACAGATTTCACCTCAGGTTGTAGAGGGAATATGCTGCATTAAGGTATAGCTGTAGAGCTAACTGGAATGACAGAATTTAATGACAACTAAGTGTCTTAAATTCTAGATAATGGAGTCAGAGACCCCTTCATTTTTGTTTTAGTACTGTCTCCAGGATTCTTGTTTTCTTGGCTACACAATGGTAATAATAATTTGGTGAGGCAGCAACTGGAATTAGCAGCTATAGTTCCCTCAGGCAGAGATAATAGATATTCCAGTTCCTGGCAGCCTGACCTTACTATTAGTTGTTATTCAAAGGATAACCACCTTGCTCTTCTTCCATCGACACGTGTTTTTTTAAATAAAAGTGGTTATGACTGCTGAACTTTGCATTGAATAACACCTCTTCACTATGACAGAAGTGAAGGTATTTAGTATTCACACCATTCTGGACCCCCCCGCATAAGGATGCAGGAGGCAGGGGCTTCCCTTTGCTGATAGAGTGTGATTTCGGGCACAGGCTAAAGCTGATGTTTAGAGATCATGGGAACTCACAGGCTGTGCAGAGCAGCACCTAGTGAGGCTTTGGTGTCTCTGGGGTAAACAGCACTGCAGAGCAGGCTTTCCGGATCATTTTCTTGGACATCTACAATCTGTCAGGTTCCCACAGAGACAGAATGTAGGTGGTCTGGATCCTGCCATAGTATCTTTAGCAAAGAAATTATTCTGAAAGAATAAGATACATAGAGTGAGAGCTACCTTGTTTGTCTAAAATTTAAAAATCTATGATTTGAACAAATTGTCATTTTATCTTCCAAAGAACACATTACCTCTGCTGTGCGAAATACCCATATGATCTGCACTGTCAGATTTTATTATTATTGTGACAGATACTGTAGCATATAAATTTTAAACTAATGAAAAAAATGTCATCTATCTTTTGGAGCTAAGTGTTCAAAGTGCATCAGCTATTCAATTTGATAGATCATTCTTCAGAGAGTTTGAGAAGAATTGCATATTAAAAACACAGTGAATGGGAGAAACCCTCACTTTTATCCAGCTCCACATTTCATAAACTAATTCTGGAGTACTCATGAGAGGTCTACTTCCAAAAATATTTCTTTACAGAAAGTAGCTGGGAAAAAGGGTAAATAAAATATTTCTCTATTAAGATAAATTTGATTTGACTGCAAAATAAAAGAGGGTATTAAAACTTACTAATGCTGATTTTCTGCTTATTATAGTCTCCTGGAAATATCTAAAAAGGGAAGGCATAGCTGCAGTTTATTGCTTTCATATTGTTCTGTAGGTGAATGGTATCAACATTTATGATTCTCTAATAAAAGAAACCACACTTGGGTTTTATAGGATAAAGAAGTTGATAATGTTCCATCAGAATGTTTTAATGTAGACAACTTTTCTTTTGGGGGGAAAAAAACTCCAAACATTTGTAGATTCCAGAGACAATGAAATTTTAGGTTTTTTTAAAACAAAGTTTTCTCCCTGAAGAGAAAAATCAACGTTTTGAAAGCTGAACCCTAAGATAGTTTCAGTTTGAAGACACATGAACACAACAGCAAACATGAATCTAAACATGAAATTTCCAAGACTGTTCTATTAGCATGTTCGTTAGCACAATGAGTTTTTCTTACGTTTCAGATGCTTCATTGCACCAGTCAAATCATTGCTTTAAAATGTCAGCTGGTGCCCATCATCATTGAAGGCAAAAGTATCACCCTTCTGTTCACATAACTGTGTGACTTGTTACTCTCATCTTCCCTTTTCCTGTTTGATATGTACTTTTGGAAACTTGTTGGCAAACTATGAAGGATATAAAACAGGATGTCAAGAATTAATTCTTAAAGACACTGGTGCTTAAATTGAAATTGCTTAAGGTATAACTTGAACAAAAGGTATATATGTTGTTATTATGATCAATTTTCAGGGACTCAGGAATGTATTAACTGTTTATATACATAAAGTAGCCTCTTCCTCACTTTCTGAAAGCCAAAATTTGAGAAATCCACCATTTCATTTGGTTTCATTTGGCTAATGGACATTTTCCATTGAAAGAAAATGATTGCTTCTTGGGAAAAGGAGGAAAAGAGAAACATTTACACAGTAGTAAAAAATTCACAGGTAGAGTAACCTGTAAGGCTCATCCTGTCAGTGGAAGTTTGGTTATTTTTTCAAATGGGTTTCATTTCTATGGTCTCAATATATGCAAGGGCTTTTCTTCCCATCTATAGGCTGTGTGGTTTGGATGCCTTGAAAGCCAATGTGCAAAGGAGAGGAAATTGGAACTTTTTTGGACTTATTCAGGGAATGCAGATGGGAAAAGCAAACTTGTGACATCAATTCTCAGCTTCCTTCCAAATAAAGCCCTCAATACTGCTTTGGCAACTAGTGCTGAATATTACGTCAAATTTACAGAAGAGAAACTGCATAAAAGGAAAACACAAGATTTTTCACTCTAATAGGGAACATGTTCTAATGTAACGGAACTTGTCAGTCTGAAAAATCCATGACATTTAAAAAGTCATCCCTATAGTCTGGTTAAATATGGAAATGATCTTTAGACAAAAAGTGAACATTTCATAGTTCTGAGCTTGTTAAGTTTTTCTTTACTTCCTGCAGATTCAAACTATTCCAGGGGATGTAGCTAAGTCACATGTGGCTTACCATTGATCTTTAACGTAAATCAGAAAAATAATGAAAATTAAGGGAAAAGGTCAGTGAACTTTATTTCAATTCTACACTTATATCTTCTATTATTTAAAATAAATTGTGTTATTTTTGTGCTACAATAACTTCTTGTTTTGGGGGAGACAACAAATAACAGCTGGGATGTTATTTACTTTGATTCCATAATAGAGTTTAGTTCAATTTCTGGTATGAAAAAGCCTCAGAGGAACACAGCAGGAACTCTAATACCAGATATTAAAACTGTTTTATTTTTTGGGGTAGCAATAACAGGAGTTATTTACTTGATTCCAGCCTCATTGTATAAGTAAGTAGTACTTAACCCTTGCATTATAATGGAAGAAAAAAGATCTAGGTTTTCTAGGACTAAATTAACAATGTAACACAAAACATGAAGTATTTTACTTTGTTTCTTCCAAAGAATTAATGGAGATATTTTAGAGCAGACTTAAGACCAGATACAGTATATTTTCTAACAGGGAAATGAGGAAATGGTGGAGATTTCTCCACTTACTCAAGGCTATATCAGACTTTTGTACTTTTGTGACTTCGTCCACCATTCATCAATTTTTTTTTTTGTCCATCAAAGAGCAATCAGAGAATATTTTTTCTTTTTTGAAATGTAAGAAATACCCAATTCTTATGAATGCATTGGATTAAAAAGCTTCGGTACAATATGTTTGATTTCTCCATAAATAATTTTACTGTATGAAGTCAAAGCTGCTTATTATATTTGGTCTTATTCTTTTTGATGTGCTCTGATTTTTCTGTCTCATGCTGTAGGTCATGCTATGGGATTAGTAATACAGCCATTCTGCTACTGACTAGTAACTGACAGAAGCTGTTTTCATGACCTTTTCTGAAGATTGCCACATCTGTGGTTTTATTTCTCAGTTTTCCATCTTGTCTTGACTTTTCAAAATAATTGTGAGCTTCTTATCAGTAGAGTTTCAAAACTTGTGCTGAGGAATATGTTCATTCTATAGCTAGCATGCTACCAGTTCAGGAAAATCACTTGAAAACAGAAACAAGAGAGTCTCAATATTTTTTCATTGTAACCTTGAAAGGAAAGGAGAAAAAGGAACAGTATCTCAAATGACCAAGACGAATTATTCAAGACTTCTTTAGAGATCATTATCAAAACTTACTTTACTTCAAAGTCAAGTTAGATGTACTAGATAAGCATGACTTCTGGTTGGACTTCAGAAGATCCTTGAGAGGAAGATGCTTTGGTAGGCCTAACCTTCAGCTAAAGACACCTATGTACATGTGCACCCACCCTATTGTGTGTTTGTGAGATGTTTTTGTGTACAGCACTAGCATCCTAATCTACTTTTTTTCTGAAATCAGAGCATTCAAGTTCAGATAGTAAAGTTGTCTTTATGCCTCAGCAAAACAAATATACAAAAAAATTGTAGATGATCCTATCTTGATGTGCATGAACAACGTAGAGTAAGTATTATTATGCATGTGCTTAAAGATGAGCCTTCCTATTCATCTTTGCAGGATGGAGAGACCAACACTGTGCTTAGGTTTAATGTTGCTGCTAAAATACCAGTTAAACAGATTATTAATAGCTATAGAAGTAGCTTCAATTCTCTAGCTAGTTAAGGAAACACAGTAGCAGTGATTTTTCTCTAATCTTAGAAGTGATGAATCAGTGTAAAGAAAACAGCTTTTTCTGTACTCTTTCAGTTTGTAGTATGAAGGTTTGCTCTGACGTGTGAGTTGGAAGGTTTTTCATGGATCTTAAAATGTATTTTATTTGAAGTTGTGAAGAAGATATTTCATGTTATTTTATGCTGTTTGGTAACTTTATAATTTAAGATTGACTTTAAATTAAATTAAGTTTCCTTTTTTCCCACTCCTGAACATTTTTATTTTACTTTGAAATTCTCTACAATTTGACATGGGTATAATATATTAAGCACAACGATCAGTACAGAGGCTTATGGAAATGTTTTTTGCAGTGACTACTTATAGCACTGTATTCTGTTGTATTCTAATAAATGAGCACTATATTCTCAATATAAATCATTAGAAGCTTTATAGCTACTTTAAAAGAAAAGCAAAGCCTAACACAGAGAATTCGTTTTGTAGCATATCGAGTTTGACTAGTGCATGGTACTATAAATGAAATGCACTAACCAATGTTCATTTTAACTAAACTTACACATAAAAATGAAAGTTAGTTGCTAAAAGTTCATTTCTAATCTTTGTTTTAAGAGGTAAGTCACAAAGGAGATGGGACCCCTTGTGCAATAAGGGAAGTGCAACTTGGAAGGGGCAGTTTACTGTGTTAGCAGGTCTCTCATCATTGTTTCCCTGACCTGAACAATGTCATTCAAATACTTCATAAGGGCAGGATGGCCTTTTGGGGAAATTTTGATAGAGAGTGAGTGCTTTCTAATAATTTTCTTTTCCAATGTTCAGTTGGAATACTTTGCCACTCATTTCTTTTTTTTTGTCCTCCATCACTTTCTTGTTTGAAATGCTTTGCCCCAAATTTTCATATTAAATGATCCCTTATCAATCATAATACAGACTAATATTAATGATTTTTACTCTATGTGAAATAGTTTACAATTAGGAAAAAAATGTCATAAACCTGTATTAACCAAATGGATTGTGTAGGAACGAGAAGAAAGGATGTATGCAGTCCTCAGATCAAATGGTTGCAGCTTACTACCTGAAGATCCATTATTAGTTAACTGCAGTGTGGGAGGGATGAATTATGAAGTTCACAAATGGTGGCTTTATGTATTTTGTTTGTCTTGGGATGTGTATGTCTCAGCAGGTAGCTACTCACACATATTCTGCCATGCAGTGGGATGGTAAGGATCATGGCACGCAAAATTTTAACAGATTCATTAAAATCATGTTAAAATTACTCTAAAACTCATATACGTTGGCAAATAACAAATGAGTTCTGCCAGCAACTCCAATTGAATGATGTCAAAATCTATGTAATAAATAATTCAGCTATGTGTGCCTTCTATTTTACAGAAAATTTTAAAGTGCTTTGCAAAACATTATTCATAAAAAACCAACTCAACTACAGACTTTTGGGGATGAAGAAAATCTATCTCTCCAGTTGTAATGATAAGTTTCTTCTTAGGCAGTGTGAAAAGGAAAACTGTTTCCACTGTATCTTTCAGAGTAGTTTATTTGATCAGATAATGAGAAGCAAAGTTGAGTGCATAGCTATGTTGCTGGGTCCTTTAACTGTCTATTCTCAATACTACTTCTGCAGAACTAAGATATATGCATATCATTAAACATGTGATCTAAGGCACTAAGATGTAACATATATTGCAAACAAACAGGCATGTTACTTACTATTGTTCACTTTTAAAAATGGGAGATAATAATGTCATAGCTATGAGCTATATACATCCTTTGCATAAACGTGGTCTTGAGTTTCCAACCAAACTAACAGTGTTACTGGTAGGTAGAACATTTAATTTCAAATTTAGAGGTCTTTGTTGGTTTGTGTCATAACCATAATGTTGTTTAAACCCAGGAAGGTTATACTTAATTATATATATGGCAGTATTTTTGACAGTTCAACCTCTTTAATGGATTATCTTTCCTCATTTAAATACAAGCAGTAGGAATAATACAAACAAAAAAGAATCTACAAATTTAACAAGCTTCTTTTTATACGCTTAATAACTATCTTTGAAGAAGAATACACACCATGTTGAGCTTTAAAAAATTGACAATATTTATTAAGCCACAAAAGAGCTTATGTGGCTTTGTGATTATGGACAGGAAAGAATATTAAAAAAGGCAAAGTTAGCGAAAAAAAGCTTTAAAGTAAGCAGAAATTACATGTCAGTCATAGACATTAAAGCTGGCTGTTTTTAAACTCCAACTGCTAAGCCCTGGGCATGAAACAAGAAAATGATGAGGTAGGCTGAATGAAATGCACACAAATGCTAATGTTTAGAACCTTACCTAAAGTTAAAAATACAAATGCTTGCTTTAAGGAAAAGGTTTCAAATAAAATAAAAGAAACCATCATATGAGTCTGTATGAATATAAATATGCTGAAATCCACACATGCAGAATATGTTAAAGATAGACTTTCCCTTTGTTGAGAAATCTTCCTACTGTATGCTTTAAAGAAGACTGAAGTTTCATGTTTTCTGTTACAGGAATGCAGAAATAAGCTTTTTTTTTATTGAATAAAAACATATGATTTGCTTGGGGGAGGAAGGAACCCAGCAGTGTTCAGATACAGTAAGATTGTCATCACTGAATACAATACAATCAGCGTCAACTGATTTATTTTCTGCTTTTTCTGAATGCTTACTATGGTAAATCACAGCCTTTTCTGAACAATTCTGCAGTAGTACATGGACTGAGAATGTTTCTTAGAATAATTATCAGATGTTGCGTAATTAATTATTCCATTTAGGAAGCCCCATCTTAATTTCCTTATCTATGGAATTAGATATATTTACATGTACCTATTCTTATAAATGCACACTTAACATGAGTGTGTGTGTTTGTGTGTGTACAGTATCAGACTGTAATAACTCTGAAAAAAAATCAGTCTATTTATTTCTACTGTGTTCATCTGCAAGATAAAGCAACATTTGTAAAAATTAGGAAATAGATGTCTGTGATAAAAAAGAAAAAAAAAAATTCAAGTTAAAACATTACTACTTCTCTTTCCTGGCCCACAGTCCTATTATGTACTTCCTTAGACTTCAAGAAAGAAGCACAGAGAAAGCAATGAAGGGGCAAGAGTTCCCCAAACTCCCCATGTATTCCTCATTGAAGATGGGAAGAAACACAGAGGAATCAGCTCACATAACTTCCAATGCTTATGTTTTCCCTCCTCGGACTCCTCTGCCCTCCAGTCCTTTTCCCACCCTGACCTATCCCCCTGGCTGGCACAGCTGAGTTTCAGCCAGTCTTTGGCTCTTCCAAAATGACGATTTGTGGTTCACCACTCAAAGCAACCCTGCTTTAAAGGAGAGAGCTGATGAAATTGTCAAACTCCACCAATCTAAAAAGGAAAATCTATGCTCTCTAGGTGATCTAACTCTCTCCCTTTTGTTTGCATTTATGTCTTACCCCAAATGATTGTTAATTTATTTACCTAGAGTCAACAAGAATAACAGTGATTCATAACCACCCTGTTATGCCATTGCATATGCTATTTCTTGGTTTTGTTACTGCTATCATTTTGTTTCTGTTCCCTCATGGTATTTCTGATTTATGACAAGGCCTTTTTTTTTTCGATGGACTTGGCCATGCACAGAACAGCGAGGCTGAAGCACTGCATGGGATCTTTGCATCCTTCCTTCACAAACAGGGAAATAAACACTAGTTTTTGCAACTTGCAGTTCCATTTTCAATTTCCTACCATATGTGTTGAAATTAAATATGTTCAGATTAAAAACCTCTTTTGAGGCACAGCTAGGAGACTCATCTATTTTGGAACAGTTCATTATTCAAGACTGTCTTGAACATACTTGTCTTAGTTGTGTATGCGCATGCATGTGTGTGTGTGATTGTGAATGCGCATGTGCATCTCCCTTTAGAAAGAAAAATAAACTAGAATATGGAAGTAATTAAGGATAATATCCCATCCAGAATGCTTTCCCTACAATATCACAAGAAAACTGTTTTTAACAGTAACAGCTGTCCAAATTATGGAGTCTTTAGTCCATTATTTTAGTCAGAAAACTTGAATAAAGATAAATGAATTTGACCTAATAATAGACAATAAACTATGTGACTATTGCAGATAAAATGTAGCAGAATATAAAGCCTTGATGTAATGGCAACTGCTCATCTCGTACCTTTGAAGTGAGTAAGAGCATTGCTAGCTGTTTGACTGAAATCTTGCAGGCAAATGTAAACTACAAACAGCAGTTCCAAGAAAGCTGGAATAACAGAATAAGCTTTGTTCTTCTATAACCTGAAAAGAAATACCATTATAAGGTAATCAATATCTTCTTGATAAAAGAGAGAGAAAGAGAACAAATACAGCCCCTAATGTTGTTGTCTATGTCAAAAAGAAGTACTTTTATCTTCACAAAAGAAGTAGAAAAACAAAAGTGAACATTCAAAGTTCCAGCATTCATGTCCTTTCATGATCTGACACAAACAATGTAATTCAAAGGCCATCAGAAGCAAAAGGTCTAGCACACTCCGCAGCATTTCTGCATCTAGAATGCACACTGTCAGATCTGGCAAAGTGGCGTGTCCATTGTGTTTTACAGTCTGTTCTCCTGCAACACCACTAGTTTTTTGCCATTAACATGAGAAACTGAGAGCATCGATACACCTGCCATTAGAATAAAAAGCTAACCGCCTTTTTAAGAGGCACTGTGCCCTGAAAGAAAATAAAAATTTCTTCTAGACTTTGCCAGCAGCATCTGGGGGATTTCAGATTTCTTAAAGCAGCACAGAAAATCATGAGCTCAGATGTGATACAGAAAGTACAGGTAAATGTTTTTAAAATGACAAGTACAGTATCCAGGCACTTTGCTTGTTCTGTCCTCTGAGCTCTTGTTCCCAGCAGCAAAAAAGCCAGTGCAGAGGTGCAGCATGTAATAGGTTTGACAAACGTACACATATCACTGTACATTTCTTGTGTCACTGGAAATGGGCTGGGTACACCGGTGGAACTATGTAAACTTGATTCAGACAGAAAGATTCACCCTCGCAGGTCGTTTTTCACAAGCTTTCTGAAGGTGACATTTCATTTCATTTAAATTTCCATCAGAAAATACATTTCACTTCCTACAGGTGAAAACTATTGTCTTAAAAACATGCAGTGAATATTCTTATCTGAAATTTGCAAATATTTATCAAGTAAAGGAATAAAAATAAAGCTGTGCGCTCTATTTCATCAATCACAACTAACAGCTATAACTCAAACATCAAATACCTAGCCCTTCTGAAGGCTGCATATTACTTGTGGAGAAGTCTACGCAAATAAAATACGAAATCTAGAAGAAAATTAAAAAAGGGGGAAAAAATTACATGAAAATGATCATATCTATTCATATAGAGGTAACAGAGAAAATTATTAACTGGACACAAACACAAAAGCTACTCCTGCACTAGTGAACTAGTTAGTGTCAGAGTCTGTTTTTTTGCTCACAGTGTCAAAGACCTGTTGCCACATCCTTATCATTAAGCTCTCTTAGCCACCAAAACCCTGTGCTTACACACCACACTGGATTTTTCTGGCGAATAGTAGGAGGCAAGAACAAAGCTGTGCCACGGACCTTTCTAACATTAGTGTAGATGATGGCTTTCTGGTGCTTGTCTCCATTCCTTAGCAATATTTAATTTGTTGTTATAGAATTAGTGCGAAAGGCTAAATATGTTGTATGTTAGTTATTGCAAATGTTGCTTAATGGAACTCAGTGGTATACTTTATTGTAATCTTCAATTCAAACCCATTTTATTTTAAGTGAACAACTCCTATTTTCAAAAATGACCCTAAGGCACTGGGGAACTTGGGTCTATCTAACTGCAGGGTGCCTACATATTTTTTTATTCAGAAATGGGGTTTTCTTGAATTTTTTTCTTATTGTATATGGAAACTCAACTTACTAAGTGTCCCACTGTGCTAGGTACATGACAAGCTTTACACAGAGATCACAGTCCCCAAACCAGTCACTTACAATCCAAAAAATAAATGATATAATTGAAGGCTTAAGCAAACAGAGGGAAAGGAAAATAATAATAATTAAAAAAAAAAAGACAAAACACAAAACCTAGTCTGGACATTGTATACTGGAGTCACAAACTATAGGAACTAGATCACTGAATCTGAACAAAGTGTAGAGCTTAGAGACAAAACCCTAGCAATGCATGTTTTTCAAGAGAAAAAAAACCCTATGCATTCTATAAAAATATCTCTTCCTAATTACTTCATACAAAACTACAATTAGCTGCTGGAATACACAGGACATGAACAAAGAACCAATATTTTCTGAAAGTGGAGAGGAATCCTCTTTTAACATAAAATTCCTTGCTTTTTCTCCTTTATGTCTTCTTTTTATAGGCTTGTCCTCTCTGAAAAAAAATTACATTCTTTTGGAACACATTCACTTGAGTGTCAGCAGCAAGACACAGTGAAACAAAATTATCTGTTTGTCTACCTTTCTCTTATTTTGTCATGAAAAAGACAAAGCCATGCTGAAGAAGCAGGAGAAGGGAGGATATTTTATCACCTTAATATACTATAATACTCTCTGCTATTAAGATAGTGCTTATTTATGTAATTTTTTGATTCTTTGGAAACATGTCCCTTTTCAATAAATCTTTTCACTCATCATTCTTAATCTATTTTCTTTCCCTTCTCTTAGGATCATCTGCAATTTCTCTCTCCATTTCATTCATATTGGTTGGAAATTTCAAGCGGATAGCCTTTTCCTTTCAGTAATTCTTTAAAAAATTATTTCCTATTAGCAGAGCTAGTGATTTTCTTCTTTACTATGAATCACAAAATCTTTTATTTTTCAAAATATAAAGATTTTTTATTCCAAATTTGGTGAATGACATTGTTGCACTTTCTCCCCTGCGACAATTTAGGGAAAACGACACATCACCAGGGACTTGTCCTGGGAAGAAAACGGACTAACACAGAAACTCTGGATCAAATGATTTCTCTGTTTATTAACTGCGCAACACTCGGTTTTATATGTTTCTAGTATCTACACACTCATAAGCCATTTGTTGATTGGTTAACATGTGCCGTTCACGTGCTTGAACAATAGTTTAATTGGATAAAGTCCTCTAATCATGCGAATAGTTTCCTCCACCTGCATGTTGTCTTGCACTCTGTCTTCAGTCACATCGCCCTCCTGTTATCAGTCACATACGCCCGACCTTGTTTTACTTTTTGTGCATTCTTCAGCAAGCTCATAATAATTGTGCCTTTGTGTAGTTAGTAAACTTACAACAACAGTTGTGCCTTGTGCAGTTTCCTTCATCCTTCCACAATTTTTCCCACAAATTCTCCCACAGACATAATGAGATTTCCTTTTTATTATGATTATTATTTCTTTTCCCTTTGCTTTAGGAAATAGGCAATGTTCTGCAGAGTTCAAAGAGTAAACCATACAGCTATTTAAAAAAGGCATCCTTTACAGATTTGACATGACCAGTATCATCACACAAAATTGTGGTATTGCAATACTGTCATGGGGAATCATCTGCAATGAAGGTGAGCAATTTTAACAGTTAATGCAATGGATCAGAATATTTCCTACAGGATGAACAATGATAAAAATCATTTGGGTCAGGCAGTCCCAAAGTGTAATGCATGTTCTTCCTAAAATCTACAAGGACTGACAATAGTGGATATGTAAAACCTGCTTCTCAGTGGTTTCCCAGTTTCATTTTGAAAATATTTTTGCAAATAAGTCCATAGCTTTTGGTTAAAAAGAATTTTTTTTATACTTGCTTTCAATTTGTGCTTATAAGATCACCTTAAATTAGGATGTATGCTGACACTGTAAATATGTATGCTTTTTTGCAACTAAACACAACATATAAAAAAAGGAGAAGTACCTTATTAAAACAGTAGGTTTATCAAAATAATTCGGTGTATAGCACAAATGTATTGGATTTTAACAGTATCTCAAGGGTGATTTGATTAATTTTTCAATCAAGCGAAGCTCAATTTTCAAAGCTTTAACAAATGTATGATATTCCTTTCACAGTAACAATTCCTTCTCCATCTTCCTCAAATGAACAGTTTTGCTTAAGAAAACAAGAAGTTGGTAAGTCATAAGTGCAACTGTGTTGTCTCAATGGTAATGAAAATGTGCAGGCAGAGAATCAGTTCAGACTGTGAGTTAAAGCAGCCTCCTTAGTCTGTCAGAAGAACTGTAAATCCTATACAGAAGATTTGCAACCAAATGAAATGGATTTTGGCTATGCTCCTGCCCTAGATGGGTACTGTGAAGATATCCATGAACTTTCTATTATTCAGTAGAAAATACACAGAAAGATGGAGACTCAGCAACCTGCAAACTCTGTGGCATTTCACTGCCCCACTTTTGCTGGAGAGAAAATAGTTATTTTGTACTGATTTTTGTCAAAGTGCCAATCGTTTTTTTAGTGGTAGTATACCATGGTCTCCGGTTCTGAGTCTGGAAATACAGACAATTGGAAAACATCCTACATATCTACATCCTTGGTTTGTCAAGTGATGATTTTGAGAGAGATTGAGCGAGCGTGGTATTAAAAAATGCCATTTTGCTGTCATAGCACAATAGGTAAATGACAGTGGCTCACATTGGTAAGAATGTAAAAAAAAAATTATGGCTAAAACTATATAATTTCATAAAAAATGGGGAAGATACAGGATTTTGTTTGGAGGTACTATTCTTTCCTCTTTCTTTAGCTTTTGAGAAAATCACCACCTTCATTACAGGAGTCTCGTTAATTCCATATTCCTAGTCATAAATGTTTCCCTTTAAAATGAAATTCAGTTAGTGAACCTATTTTGGTCCAGATGGAACTGGCTTCAGACTAGTATTTTGGACCAAGCTAATTAATAGTTTAGGAATGGATTCAGCTTTAAGGTTTTCAGTAGTCTCTTAAAAATATAGTCTCTCAGAGGGAGAGAGCTGCTCACCATTGACATGCAGGACTAACACATTCAACTTGAAAATGAACCTGAGTAGTTCCAGCTCAGCTTTTCCACTGGATGTATTGGAAATCTTCTTGTCACTCAAGTATTCCTAGTGCTTTTTCCTCCATCTAATTAGCTCCCAGATCCTAAAACAAAGTTACAGAAGAACTGGTGTGCTTGCTGCTGACTGAATTCATGGTGGAGTAGAAAAGGTCCAGGAGCAGAGTGGGCTGCAAGCATTGTCCTGCCATCTCCCATGGAACTGCAGCACTGCCACCTACCTCCAGGGACTGAAGAGGTGAGGTGGATTTGGCTTCCTCTGGGAGGGAGGGAAAGATAAAAGAGGTAGCAAATAATATAAATGGGACCTCCATTACTTTCCTTCTGTTACTACTGTTCAGGTTACAAAACCTATCTGGTCTCCTGACTATTACTTGATCATTGCTTCTCACATTTTCCTTCTAATTTATTGGTTCTGTCTTCCCTTTATTATGTCGCATGTATGACCACAGGAACAGGATCTTTGTTTTATACTTATGCACTTCCAATAGCACACCCAAGTGCACTGAGGCCCTTGAACAGAATGTAGATTTACAAAAGCTGTTGAACCTTGAGTTTGCTTACTTTAGTTAAAGTCAGCCATTGCAGTATACTATTTGAATTAGTTATGTAGTCCTCTAGCTTGTGACTTCTGAAATTGTTCTGAATCATCACTCTTTCATACACAACAGTTGTGCCTGACCTTGCAGCTTCTTATCATCTTAACACCCTATTCTCTATTGGGAAAACTGTCTTCTCTCTAGTGGGAGTCAAAGGTCAAATCCTCAGTGGATCAAGCCCTTAGCCAACAATTGTGATGATATAAATTGCCTGCAATTATTGCCAAATATATACATTACATATATATTTCTTGCCTATACAGATGGTGAGTATTTAGAAACAAATCAATCAATCAAAACTCACTACAGCATGTGAATACTTCTGTGTCAAATAATTCTGTTCTGAATGACATATGAATGCTTCATTAGAGTAACCATATCATATTAATGACTGTGCTGAGGTTCGTGAATTATGCTAGCAATGATCTTTTCTACTAGTAATGAATTATGCTAGCAATGATCTTTTCTACTAGTAAACATAAAATTCATTAATATGTTAACGTTGTTAATATAGAGAAGGCATTGCTAATACAATAGAGGTTTTCATTTCTTCTTTTTTTCTGTCATGTTATTTGTCCCTTTCTTTGGGTTATGCAGCACGAAAAATTTGCTAATTATTCTTCTCACTGCAGTATATTTTTGTAATGGCACCTTTCAATTTGAGTTCAGGCTTCTTAATACAAGCAATGTTTCTGAAAATGTTATTCTTATAAGTTAATAAAGAAATTATTACCTTAATCTTATGTAGTTTCTTCTGTGAAATCAAGACTGGTGAAAAATGTTTGAGAAGGTGACAGGTTTTGTATTTTCTGTGTTTCCTCGATCAGAGCTCCTGCTGCTGCATAGCTCTGTATGTAAACGGTTTGCTTGAAAAATAGTGGTGTTGTTTTTCTTGGTATTTTATTTCACTTGGAATTAATTCTGCCTCTGCTTTCAGATTTACCAAGATTAAAAGTACATCTAAATGAATGTCAACTTTAGATACCTATTATAATGTCAGTAGCTTGCAATCTATTATATTAATGTCAAATATATCTAATAAAGTAGGAAGATGAGTCTAGGAATAGGGATTTTTGGTGATCTCTTTTTTCTACTTTGCTGTAACTTCCCGCATGACAATAAACAAGCTTCTGCTGGTCCACGTTCTTTGAAATATGTAAGTGCCAAATTCCTATTAAAATCAGTTAGTTATATATAGCTAAACATATTTAGAATACATCACCCTCAGTTTCCTATCTGTAAGATAGGTTATTCAGACAGGAGATATCTTTAGATATCTTAACCTAAGTGTCCTTGCAGCAGTGAAGGCCAACAGCCTCCTGGGCTGCACAGGTAGGGGTGCTACCAGCTGGTCAAGGGAGGTCACCCTTCTCCTCTGCTAAGCACTGCTGAGACACATTTGAAGTGCTGTCTCTGTTTCTGTGCTCTCCTTTATAAGAGAGAAATGGACATCCTGGCACAAGTCCAGCAAAGGGCCACAAAGATGATTAAGGAATCAGAGTCTCTGTTATATGAGGAAAGGCTGGGAGAGCTGGGACCATTCAGCTGGGAGAAGAGAATGCCCAGGGGGATATTATCAATGTGTATATATTCCTGTTTGGATGGTATAAATATGAGCTAGGCTCCTCGCAGTGGTAACCAGTGAAAGGACAAGAGACAATGGGCACCAACTAAGATACAGGAAATTTCATTTAAACATCAGAAAAACACTTTTCCTGTAAGAGTGGTCAGACACTGGTACAGGTTGCCCAGAAAGGCTGTGAACTCTTCAATCCTGGAGATATTCCAAACCCAGCTGGACATAGTCCTGATAAGCCTGCTGTAGCTGACCCTGCCCTAAGTTGGGAGCTGGACTAGACGATCTTCAGAGGTACCTTTGCACCTCAACCATTCTGTGATTTTTGTGATTCTGTGGTGAAACTCTTCCCATGTTTGAGTTAGCTGAGGAGAAAGGGAAGTGAAGAACAAAAAAATTTTATAAGAGCATACCTCATAAGCAGAATTAATTTAACATATAAGATATACACTTCTCTGAGTATGCAATTGAACTGTTCAACATGATTTGATACCTGGAAAAGGGTGTGAGACCTTGACAGTTCCTCATGATTCTTATTCATTAAAAAATCTGGGGATATCTTTTTGCTCATTCTCATTTCCTCTTGTTCTCTCAAAATGTTGTCATGCATCATTCTGAAGAGCTTATACATATTGTATAAAACTTTCTGTCAAATTAATAAACTGGACTTAGATAGAAAATAGAAACAGTGGAACAAGGAATTAACATATGTATCTCTGAGAAAATGCTGAGAATAACATGAAGGTGGTCTAGGGCTCTTTAGATTTTCCTGAAGTGTTAGATCACATTTGGACGATTACATCTGAATCCGCTAGATTTAGCAGATTAAAAATTATCTGCTTTGAAGTGAGAGAGGTTCATGTAGAGGGAATATAATGATTGATTTAACTTTAGAACAGGTATTAGGCAGGACTGTGTATCATTATCAGCTCCTTTTACCTATTAGCTGGAGAAAAAGAAAAAAAAAATCATCTTCTCTCAAAATACAAGAGTTATGGGTAGAAAATTAAAAAATATGTATGCTCAGAGACAAAAAAACATTCAGCACAGCATTGCTTATGATGTAAAGCAATTGTGTAATTTCAGAAAGACTAAAAAAATTTAGAAGGAGTAGGAGGGGAAGCAGTAATTTTCACTGAGAGATAGCAAAAAGAATGACAAATCTACTGAAACGATAAAATTATTGTTATGTAAATATAAAGATGAGTTGGAATGTACTGACCCTTAAAACAGGTGAATACTATCTTTTTAAGGGATTTTAAATAGATCTCAGGGAGTCCATATAGACCTGGAATCACAACTGCCACTTATGGGAAGCTCAGTCACATTTTGAAAAGCAAAAGTATTAGCATAAAGTGTGAAAAGAAACAGCTGCAGGTATTGGTCTTCAGCATCTTACTTTATGTTTTTGAGACATGAATGTCAAAGGAAACAGGACATTTAAAAGATATTTGCCAAACTGAATTCTTACAGATGATTGCTGTGAGTCAGCTATGCCTTTTTTATGACTAAAAGGAATAGCAGAATGTTTTCCAGGGATATAAGACATCATTTGGGTTGATATTTTATACCACCAATATGATCAGGCAAAGAAAATTCATGTTTACGAGACCCGTATGGGCAAGATACAATAACCATAGTTAGTCTCATAGCAAGTAATGAGGTCAATCTGGTTGTAAGGACATGACAGGTAGTACAGGTTTGTGAACATGTTTTGATAATATAAATGAAGTATATGCATTCAATAGAAAATGCTAATTGGCTAAGACAAAAACTGTGCCAGGCACCATGCTAACAATTAGACAGCATTGCACGGTTTAATTTACTAGCATAGATACAGGCAGAGGTTCCGACATCTGTTCTTGTGATAACTAAAGATGTCCTGACTCCGAAGCATTCTGGTCTCTGCTATACATACATACATACATACAGTTATCCCAGAGATAAGACTCTGGCTCTGCTCCATATATGCTAAAAAATTGTTATCTCTTCTTTCTGGTATCATATCATCTGTTTTGTTTTCATCCCACAAAGCCTTCATTCTCTGGAGTCTAAAGTGTCTAGTGTGCTTGCTGTTGCTTGTTATGTAGTATGCTTGTTGGATCCCTTCTTCTGGACTCTTAACAGACGACAGCTCTGTAAAAGAGCCTAAACTGCATAAGACAACACAGAGATATAGTACAGTCCTAGAGAATCGGGCTTTGTGAACACCTGCTTTTTCTTCTTTGACTTCTTCTGCTTCCCATTCACTACAAAGCATAGCTAAAATGATCTTTTAAAAAGCTCTTATTTTTAGTGTATCTTAGAGCTTCTGTCTCCTTTCTACACTAAACTACACCTCCACTGTATCAGGGAGCCATAGGAAATTGGATGATCCAAGCTAATCCAAGAAAGAACTGGTGACCAGCTACCATTCTCCTTGACCTACAACCACTCTTGGAAGATGGAGGTGTTAAGAACAGTATTCATAGCTGTTTTAACAGCTTGTTATACTTTTTTTTATTCTTCCCTTGTGTCTGTGCAAGATATTTTGCCTGCTTCTCTCATCTTCATACAAGGCTTTTTCTAACTTCAATACTTTGACCTAGTGAGGGCTGGCCTTTAATGAGGTTATTAAACATTTTTGTATGGCGGATTTGTCTTTATTGATTTACAGGCTTTTCAGATTAAAAAAAAGACAAATTGGAAGCAATCTCCCCAGGCCTACCCCAAACAATGCTAATTCTTAATTCTTTAGCATGAGAAATTTCAGTTTTAGCAGTTAAAGAAGTCTGAAAAGCTATTTTTGGGAGGGGCGGAGGTGGAGGGAATTTTGTTTACTTTCAGTTTAAAAAAATAGTTCTGCTTTTTTTTTCTGTCTAGAGAAAAGCATATTGCTTTTGTCTGCTATAAGCAATTCATATGTTCTGTTCAGTTAGAATTTATAATACTCCCACACTCTTGACTGGGGCAAAATATAATCCTGCAGTTAGCAGTACGCCTTGCATTACACCCATGAAAATCTTGCCAAGCTAGAATGAATTATCAAAATAGGCATACTGCAGATTAACTTTGCACAGTAACCTGGACCAAGGGTGCTAAAAGATGGCCACCAGCAGTCTCACAGAGCTTGCTGCGCTGAACTAAAGCGCTGAACTAAAGCACTGAATTAAAGCTGCAGTGAACCCTTCTTCCTCCAGAAAATGGAACAAATCACAGTTTCAGAGCTGCACTGTCCCTTTAGTAAGCGGTATATAAAAATGTAGTAAAGGAGCAGCTAGACAGGGAGATAATAGTATTTCATGCAGTTACCATATTCCTAGGAGCTACTACAGTCAGTAGTTACTTCAGTTACTCCAGCCAGAATTTCTTCACTTCTGAATGCTTAAATTTTTAATGTGCTCTGTATTTCTAATTTAGAAAGAGAAAAGCAAGAAAAGTTCCAACTTTTTAATTAAAAAAAAAAATGCCCACTGCTTTTCTTAATCACCCACCATTTATGCCAAAATCAAGTCCCAAGTGAATTTTTTATAGTAATGTCATAAATAATATGCCAGGAAAGATTTGTCATGGACAAACTCACATGGGCTCAAAACCATAAAAAAGAAGAACCTAGGAACTCCAGCTATGACAGGGTCGTTTTCTTAATGAAAGAGTACACTATCTGTGTTGAAAAAGAGAAAAAATTAAATGTCAATTTCTTAATGTTGTTGTGTCATAATTAAGAACAGCAGGAGCAGCGGGATTTAACACTGATGGGATTCACTACTGATGGACTTCATCCATTAGAACTCATAGTGCTAATAATTCTGCTAGCATTGCTTATGGTCCAGATTTTCACAGGTATTTGTGAGATCTCATTGTGAGATTTTGGGATGCTTCTAATCTGTAACTTTTGGTGCCTCAAGTATTTTTTGCAAATCCAGTCTCTTTTGCTTTGGCTTTTCTTACTGAATCATCATACGGGCCTCAAATGTCTCCTCTAAATAGGTAGATGGGCAAAGCAAGCTATAGGCATGACGTTGGAGCTCACAGCAGTGATAGTTTAGCTAAGCCATTGGTACAGTGAGCAAAAGCTACAGCCTAGCAGAGCTTTTAATTGTACAATGAGAAGTATATGTCTTTGTTGCACTCCTATCTCCTAGGAGTGAAAAACCTTCTAGATTTTTTTAACGGAAAGTGGATTCTTTTTCCTTTGTTCACTTCTTAGTTAGTCTGTTTCTTCTAGATTTTGTTTATATTAATAAATTGTACCCGACTCCTTTTTGCCCTACTTAGGCATAGTTGGTAGTGTTCCTTTGTTTTTAATGTTAGACATAGATTT
Organism: Aquila chrysaetos chrysaetos; assembly: GCF_900496995.4. Classification (NCBI taxonomy): domain Eukaryota; kingdom Metazoa; phylum Chordata; class Aves; order Accipitriformes; family Accipitridae; genus Aquila; species Aquila chrysaetos. Next base: position 21,289,038 of record NC_044004.1, read on the forward strand.
TTCTTTTCTCATCTTATTACTTATCATTCATATTTAATGCTGCACACAGAATTATCTTTTAGACTCTTTTTACCTTTTGATTTCTTATATTTAATGACACACCCAATTGTTTGATATCCTTTTTTTCCCTAGGAACCTGTCACTGCTCTCTATTTAGCTGCTTTGAACTAGCTTTCATCTTTTAGTATTTAAATCATCTAGGTCCTCATGTATCATACCACATTGTTCCTCATTATTTACTCCTTCTGACTATAATGCCATTCTCTTCAAACTAGTGCTACTTTTTTCTTTGTTTCCTGCTCTTTGTTTTTAATTTTCCAAGTCAGATTTGCGCTTATTACATGACTCCCACACCTAAAGTATTGTCATTAACCTCACATGTGAGACTTTATCAAAAGGGCTTTCAGAAGCTTGTCTGAAGTGTCTTACCTACAGTAGCTCGTTTGTCATCTGCAACTGAGGAGAGTTATTGAATGACAGAAGGCTCCTCTCCGTGGAAGCTAAGTGCCCAACCCTCCGAGTCCTTTGTTTGAATGTAGGTCTCCAACATGGCAGTCTACAATAGGAGCACTTGACAAAAGGATTGATTTTACATCCAGCACTGGAAGAATGCATATAATTTCCATGTATTACATGGTGTATATGCTACATAATTTGAAACATTTTTTTCTAGCTACATTCAATAGCTTGTTTGAAGCCTCTGCTGTCTATATTGAATGTGATTTCTATTATAAAAAAATGGCATTAACTTTAGAGTTAAACTCTCAACACTGGCAATCATTACTGCAGAGTTTTACCAGATAGTATGAATTGTTTGCCTGCCAACCAAAATCCGACTCTGAAGTGCAATGAGATTTATGGAGAGAGCCTTACTGGAAATGGATGAGTTTATCCTGTAGATGCTTCAATAAAGAACTTTGCTTAATCTGCATTTACATTTAAAAATACTTTAAATCTGGATGATTCATAAGGAAAAGACTCAGTACATAAAGAAACAATGTAATCACTTCAAGAAAGTCAGTGCTGTATTTTGATCCTGAATCTTTGGGTAACACTGTTTATCCCATTTCGAGAAAAGTATTTCATCATTGATGAATGATGAAACTGGAGTACAGGAAAATCTGTCATGAGTAGAGTAGGGAAAAACTTGGAACTTTTATGTTAGGAAGGAGTAAAGTAATAGTTGATATGGTAAAAGCATAAACAAAAACACAAGTAGTAAAAAACAGGTGGTCAGGGACACCTGTCCTCCATGCCCTATCTTTCAGACATGGGAGACATTTGTTTAAATTAGCAGGCGGTAAATTCAAATTGGACTTTAAAACTCACTGTCACCACATCTAATTGGCCAGAAAAATGCTGGGAAAAAAAATCTAATACCTTAGTACTTAAGGCTGTATTGGACAACAGAGAACAAGTCAGGACTTTTGGGAAACAATGGCCAGAAGGCATTTATTCCACTATCTTCAGCACCTTTCTCTAATGCACCTGTTGCTTGCTATCACCTGAGACTATGTGTATCACTGATAACTTGAAACACACCTTCCGTTGGTGCTCACTGCAAATTGTGTTAATAGGAAATAAATTAAATCCATTAGAACTACTGTCTTCACAGCTGACTTTAATTCAAAGAAGCTTTGAATCAAGACATAATCAAACTTTTAGCCCTGAGGCTTCACAATCATGTTAGACTGATCAAAGGGGGAAGTTTTGTGTTATGTTTAATCTAATCTAATTGAGGACTGCTTCTAACACATGTGGTTTTGCTCTCCTTCCTGTCAACCCTCCTCATATTATCTTGCCCTTCTTAATTCTTTGTGTCTGTTTGTTTGGCTCACCTTTCTGATCTAGCTCATTCTGCAGCTACTTGCATGTTATATTTGCTACTAAGCAGCCACTGGGAAAGGTATGAGTAGAAGGTCATGATGGCCCACTTTTGAACTAGATTATGCTTAATGAAAGATGTGCACTTAGGTCAGTTTTTCTTCTCATAGCTATATGCACATTCCCCTTCCAGTTTTTGACAGCTAGAGTGACCATATAGCCTAGCAGATTTTTTTTTTTTTGAAATATGATTCATACTATATCTCAAAATAAGTAAAGCTAATACAAGGGAATAGCAAGGAAACCCTGGTGAACAGGTGAAGGTAATTATGGACAGAATTACCTTTTCTAATAGCTGCCTGGTCTAGGTTGATTTAAGCTGGCTGTGGAGCTATCGAAAAATTCCAAATTCAGGTTCTTCTAATGAATATATTTCAAACACCCTTTCAAAACACAGTGAAATAGGTCATATAGAAACCATAATCTTGTACTGAAAAAAATCTTTCAGTCCTAGAGAGTTCAATACTAGCTCTGTTTCTGATCTGAGAGTCTTAGATGACTTGAGGCTATATCCAGGATAAACAACATAGTGAATTGTACCCAGAAATAAAAATGTAACTGCTGCAGGGCAGACAGCAAGCATTAAATATGTTCCTCACAATGACTCAGCTGACTCCAAAGATGAATTACTCCAGTTAGCACTAGACTAAGTTGCCCTTGCCAGGTGTTTGCCTAACATAGTAGGATAACCTGTTTGGGTAGTGTTTGGGCTGCATGGATGTGGGTCCCTGCTTTCGGCTCAAACTCAGAGAAGGATGCTCAAACTCTACAGGACAATAAGACAGGGAGAGTGATAGAGGGAGAGAGAAAAAGCATATATGCCAGTCTGAGGGCTAAATATGTCTTGCAGAACTCTGTGATAGTGAGATGTATTGACAGAGGTCAGTTAAATTTACTCAGTAGAAAATACATCACCAATGGAGTTGTGCAGACTGTGTCTTTGCTCATCAGTATAATTTCTGTCCTATAGGTACTGAACAGAAGTCCATTTTCTGGAAATCCCATCCCTGCCTTACTACAGTGAAATGGCTATTCTTTTTATACACTTTCAGCCAAGAGACCAAAATTATTTTGAATATTGATGACACTACAAACTTAAATGTTGCTGCATTCTTGTTTTACTGTCAAAAAAAGAGCAAATCAACCAACCAACCAAAACAAACAAACAAACCAAAATAGGAGAGAGGGAGGAAAACTGCAAAAGATTTTGTTAATGGAGCTTTTGGATAGGAAAAATAAAATGTGACTCTGTCATTCTCCAAATTTAAAGGAGTAAATCTACTGAGGGATCATCCCAGCCAACTCCATAGAGAAACCATGAAAGCCAAAAGTAGTTTTAGCAATATTTACTGATGAACCAATTAAAGCATATTTATGAACTTCCTCTTTATCCAATGTTATCAGAAATTTCCCAGGCTCTTGAAACTGAATGGTCTACTAAATAAAGATGTCTATAAATTTTGAAAGAGTGTGAAATTACTTAAACAGGACCTCACTGGGCAGGGGAGGGTAGCATTTGAACATGGATTGATGTGTTAGTTTCAAGAGATTTTTTTCTGCTTTAGTGGCCTTGTCATCACTTGTTTAGAGGTGTTTAAAATCTACACTTCTGAAGAGCTACACCTATCAATAACAGAATTAGGCTTTTATCAGTTGCTGGGTATACTCTGATTAGTTAGGTGTAGCCAAGACTACCTAAAGGTGGTATGAGTATCAACACAGATTCTTTAGAATTCATTTCCACTGGTGTTGCTCAATGGCTACTTGGAAACAGATGCAGGAGTTCATTATTTTCTTCTCAGCTGTCTACCAGTATACTTGCCAACCTTCACAGAAAATTTTGTAAATAGGACCTTTTATTCTTACTTATGAGTTTGCTGAAGGATTGGATACAATCTGCCTTAGCAATATCCGTCCATATTACACTAATAAAGCCATGGCCATATCAATAGTCATCTCATCTTTCTCCCTCTCTTTTCTGCATATATATGTGTGTTTGTATTACACGTGTCTATGAAAACACACACAAACCTATACATTCATGTGTTACATAGTCATATCCACATAATAAGTATAAATATATGTAAATTAATTACTTTGATGATGTAGACATAACAGATATATACAAACATAAAACAGATTTATAATTGTAAATCACCAATGTACTTAACTCAGTAAGTTTTCATGAATGAGTTTACTAAACCCACCTTTCAATAGAGCTTTTAATCAAAAGGTTCTTTCCCAGATACTAGACAGATGAGTTTCTTAATAATTCAGTGGACCCATAATAAATAGGTTCAAATCCCACACTGTGGTAAAGTTTCATTAATTTGTTTCTGCTTATATTGAGCTCAAGTACCTGAAGTTCTTGTAACATAATGGCACACTGACAGGGAAGGGACGGTGCAGAAGAAAAGGAAATTACATGATTATTTTTAGGAAGTTTCATCATTCCCACTGGAGCTGAAGCACATTATAATTGTACTCAAATGCACATAACAATGTAATTCATTTTTCAGAGTATTAATAACCTGAAAATATCAATAAGCCTTATAGTAACAGGTTAAAATTCGTTGCACTTCTTATCATCAAGTGAAAATTGCATCAACTTTCAGCAGATACACTATTTCTTTGATGCTTCATGCCTATTACGCTATTCATATTGTGTTACATAGAGTAACTTAACACAATATGACTCTTCAAACTGGATATGGCTCACATTTAAAATACTGACTGGGGGAATAATACAGGGTGACATGGATGGAATGAAGGATTTTGATTCTGTTTGATTTTGAACTCCTTTACATTTTTGGCTATAAGTAAGGTCCTAAAGATAAAATTGTATTTGTTCATCATCACTGGCTTGAAAGTTTAAAAGAAATTTGTACACACATAAACTATTAATTTAATGTGAAGGAAAGGATTAATTGCATTTTGCATTTCTCAATTCAGCTGAAAATTGGTGCTATTAATGATGCTGACAGGCAGGGGCCAGGAACCTGAGTCTATAAAGCATTTTTATACTGTAGGCATTCTCTCCCTTGAGGGTTTCTTTAGGAATCTTTTATAGGAGCTGATAAAGCACTATATGTCAGAGGTGTTCAAATACCATACTGAGAAGAGCCATACAGTGCCCTGATAGACAATTTGAATTGTAAAGCCTTGTATCAATATCCCTTACTGCTACCTAGGACCATCTTAATTCCACAACATTTTATTACACTGTTCTGAAGCAGTAGAATCTAACTTTAATATTTGTATGTTTACAGTTGTGATCACATTTTCTTGTATGATCAAATTGACACACAGAAGGGAAGAAAAACTCAGAAACAAATTAAACAAGTTTGAAAGCTCTAACTAAAGTTAAGTATACCATCTCTAAAACATTATTGCTTTATTAAGTTAACTCAGATATTAACTACATTGCAACTTAAGTTAAAATTGAATCCATATTACATTGCCTTTTGTTTATTTCTATATACTTTTTTCCTGTACATAGTTATTGAATAAAATTGTTTATAAAACCCCATCGCCTGTAAAACCTGGGCGGGGGAACAAAGGATGATCAACATACCCAGTGATTCCCTTTGGTGGGGTCTCAGAACATGAGTGGAATTTTCTTAGTGTTTAAATATTAAACACTGGTTTTTTTCCTCTCTTCTTGTTTAGTTTCCAGTAAATTGAAGTTTGATGTATAGTCTCTGACACTGGACTTCTACACTATCTGTTCCATAGTCTATAACCGTGCTTCAGGCAGATGGACTGCAGCTAGCAGGAGTTTTGAGTATGACACTTTGTTTTTTAAATATATTTCATACTTTTTTTTTTTTTTGAGAAGGAAGGTAAAACTATTAGTGGTTGATAGTAAATCTAGAGCATACAGAAAATTTTGTAAAACATGCAATCATGGCAAAGAATGGATCTTTTAAATATTATATACATGAAGCAATTAACATGGCCAAATTGTATAAATATACTTATTATGACAGCATCAGAATCAGAACTATTAAATGTCATCTTTGAGAATTCAGGGAGTAGATTGGGTCATTTCAAGAATTAGTTTTTAGAAGTCTCTTAAGCGAGTACTAGGTATGAGACCAGAGAAATACTTGAATAAATCCTTTAGCACCTTGAGGAAAATTGCAGGCAGCAAAAGTTCATAAGCAAGAAACATATTAAATTAACCTGCTATCAAAGAGAATTCAACAATTTGCTACAGAAGGTAGGGTTAATGCAGTGGACATAATAGGCACTGCTTAATTCCTCTGACTTCAGTAAAGTTCTAACCTATTAAAGGGTGAATCTGAAATATTTTTCAAGAAATCACAAGAAACTTGGTATGTATAGCAGTGAGATGAATGAGAGCTTGAAATTAAAAAAAAATAAGAATAATAATTAGTGGCATTATCTTTGGTTAGGATTGATCTCTTATTAGATTTTTTTACTTTGGATAGTAGTGTTACTTATGATCTACAAAACCCAATGCTGTTCAAATCTCATTTAACATCTTCATGAACACACCAGAAGAAGATAACAAAAGTAGAGCTGAGTAAATTACGTAAGGTGGAGCATCTTTCATTTTGGGGAACATAACTTTGAATATCATCATCCAGATATCATACAGAACATTTTTTATATGTTTCTGTCACACTGCAGGAAACAGATTCTGCTCTCTCTTATACCAGATTATTTGAACAGGGAAAGATATGAAACAGTGTTTTCACTGCAGGTAGTTTCTGACTAAATTTCTTGTCTGACCAAAAGGAAGGAGAGATTTACAATATGGTCATTGACTGGAAAACTTCAAGTACTGAGGTCTGAAAAAAAGTTTTAAAGAGTTGAATATACATAATTTTGGCCAAATAAAAATTAGAAGGGATTATAATTACAGGTCTATGAATATTTGAGGGAACAACAACAAATAGGGTCATATAAAAAGGAGAGGGGGAAGGCTTATTGAAAATTACTGATCAAATCAATAAAATAATAATAATTTCCTCAGATAAGTTTGTTAAACTAAAGCCAAGTGTGGAGAAAAGATTGTAAATGTAATATGGAGATGTATTCTGTGCTCACAGAGAATTGGACTAATGGCGCAGTATATCTTTCCCAATTTTAGATTTTATGATTCCGTGATCCTTTATAGCCTAAGAGAGATTGGGCTAAATATCTTCCTCCTGAGACTACTTGAAAGATTAAAGTGGGAGCACTGGAAATTCCTCAAAGAGTCTGAAAATCTTACTGCTATTGGTATAACTTCTCAGAGTGAAAAGACTAAACAGTGATTAGTAATGAATCTGGCTCATTAAGTTTATTTCACATATACATTTATATATGATTTTTATTATACCTACATATTTCGCTTGTGTCTATAATCTCTATAATCAGAAAGATACTGCCAGACTGGAAGCTGGGAGGCATTTTAACATCTTCTGTGATTACCAAATTTCAAATAATTTTTTGAGATTGGGCTCTATGCCTCTGTTTCAGTTACAAAAGCTTTGGGATTATAGGAGTTGAATGTTAAACTCTTTCTTACTTCAGTTTATTTTTCTGAATAGGAGAATTCAGGAGGTCAACCTTATGTCAGTATGTATCTTTTCATTCATCATTTTACCAGATGTCTTACGAAGGACAGGTTATAATTGTTGTCTTGCAGGTATCCTTATCAGAGAACTTTATCAGAGATGAGCTAAAACCCTAAAACGTTAGTAAGAGTATCACAACACCAGTCAACAACAATGTCAAAAAATAGTATGTGTTCTTAGCTTCATTATTTCCATTGCTTTCAGATACCTCTATATTCTTCTACATATACTCACTTCCTAACAAAAAAGGACAGGATTTTTCATCTATAAGGAGATAGATTGCTTCACAAATCCATTCAAAGAATTTGTGCATCTACTTCTAGTGGCCCAAGGTAATAAATAAATAAACAAACAGGTGTGGCATTTCAAAGGAAAGTAGTGTGTTTGAAATTAAAGCAGTCAAGGACCATCAGCTACCAGGCTAAATCTGTGCAAATATTCCATTCTGTATTGAAGATGCACTGACAGAAACATCATCCCAACTTAGCGCTTCATTACAGGCAAGAAATAATATCACTGTCCACTGCTGCTAAGCTTTCAAAGTAACAAAGTACCACATCAGAAGAAAACTGATGTGAACAAGAGCACTCCACTGAACAGAGGACTAATGCAGGTGAGTTTCAATGTCCCTGGCTTCATCAGTGATGCACTTATTAGCTGTGGCCAGAGAGGCTGACACTAGCATAATGAACTGATCTTCAGCCATGAGCTTGCATGTTGGCATCTGTCTGCTGACTAATCAGTACTCAGCAGAGGTCATCAGCAGTTCTGCCAGGGTCATCAACTGCTCAGATTCATTTCTGTAATTGGTAGCAGTCACACTGTTAACACAGCTCAGCCAACACCTAAACAAGGCCAAATGATACAATTGTTTTCATGGCTTTAGCAGTCTTTTGTCAGCCAGCAAAACGTCAGTGTCACAGCAACAGTTCACACTGCTCCCTGGAGTAACTTTTGGTGTCACTCATCGCACATCCCCTTCAATCCCTAAAAGTTAGGAATTAACTGGTTCAAATTAGTCTATCTAGGCTTCCTCTTGAATCATCAGAGAAAGAGTGGCTTCTCAGAAATCATTCATCAACAATAGTGTAAGAGTCTATGAAAAAATGAGTAGCCCCTTGGGAGATGCTTCTCTCTGTCTGTTGACTAAAGAGCAAGAAAGCCTAAGTAACTTAGAGCTGAGGCTGCTCACCCAACCTTTTAGAGGCCTGTGTTACTTGAAATATGACTGTAAGGTCAAGAGCAACAGCATCAATATAAAACTGAACTAATAATAAAATTTGAAGGTTCTGATGACTCCTGGATTAGCAAGTACCTGTCTGCAGCACTTGGCATTGGAAATCTGTCAGGTCTTATGGAATGATATGGCTATGCAGTTTTTACAGGTTAAGGATCCCATCGTTTCTGGTACAATGTTATTCATCAGGCATGCTTTGCAGTTTACATAGAAATTGCTATGAAGTTGTACTATAAACTGCTTTTTAGGCAACAAGTTCTGTGCTGTAAGAGTGACTGTGATGCACTTTGGCTTTATTTTCCTATCCCAAATTAAATCTGCCTAGCTATTTAGACACTTTACACTGCTAACACATGTGAACAGAATATGTTAACTAGAGATAGTAAAAAAGTGATGAGCAGATCTATGTAAGAATATTTGAATCATGTTTCCTCGTACATGAGTCTATAAATAAGTCAAGTCATTGGGTCAAGCTCATAATTCTTATTAAACCAAACATTTGATTTTTCCTTTAAGTGTGCAAACACAGGGTTTCATCTACTGCACAATGCTGTGATAAAATCTTTGTACATCTGTTAAGGTCCTGGAGGCTGTATGAGTAACAGCATGAGAATAGAAAGGATTTACACTACTGATTAAGGTATGTCTGGCTAACTGGTAAAGGAAGAAAGGATACTCATGTTCCCTTAGTACAGTGCCATTCTTTCAGCTTTCATGACCAAGGTGACATGATCCATGTGATTAAAGGGAATTTCTGTAACAAATCTTGTTTCTATAAAGATAAAATAAAATAAAAGTGTAGGTGAAGAAGTAAGAAGAATTACCAGAACTCAGGAAAACAAGGCTTGATCTGATGGCATAATACATAAAGCTTAGGAGGAGAGCACAGCCCAGTATAGACACTGAAATAAAAAAAAAATTAAGTTACAGCCCCACTTCTCAGGAAAACACAGGTCGTTCTTCTCCAAATTAGCCCTGGTAGTGTGCTCCAACAGAAAAAAGATATTTGCGTTTTCAGTATAACTATAGAATCGGCAGAATTTGCTGCATCCACTACGCCATCATTCACACTTCACAGTTAACACAATTAAAGGTCAGTTTTGCTGTATTTAGACCCTGATCATAGTAGAGAGCATTGGGGCCTTCCCTATAGTCTAAGGTTAGAATAGACATAAATCCACTACGCCATCATTTTTATGTCTATTCTAACCTTAGACTATAGGGAAGGCCCCAATGCTCTCTACTATGATCAGGGTCTAAATACAGCAAAACTGACCTTTAATTGTGTTAACTGTGAAGTGTGAAAAAGCCTAATGTATAACATGGAGAAAGACTAATTTGGAAATTTCCATGGCTACAGGAAAAGACCAGGCACAGAGCAAACCATAAACTGTGCAGAAGAATACAGTGATAGGCTGCAAAACGCCAAATACCATATTAAGCATATACAGTATAATGAGAGGAATTAGGTCAGGAGAAGGGGGGCAGGTAATTAATTTTTTATCTCAATGCAGAATTGGTGAGACCGTATTTGAGTGCTTTACACTGTTTTGGACTCCATAATACAAAAAAGATTTTGCTGAATTGGAAAGAATCCAAAAGAAGGATAACTAAAATGATAAAATGTTTATTAAGAAAAGAGATTTTTGCAAAGCCTGGGGAAAGGAGGACTAAGGCACAACATGAAAGCTAATTCTAAATACCTGCAGGGGATTAAAAAAAAAAGTGACTGGGGGTGGAGTAGGGAAAGAAAATGGATTTCAGCAATCAGTTCAGGTACAAGAAAAATAATTACCTCAAATTAAGTTTGCGAAAAGAAAAAAAAAAAAGGTGTCTGTGCGCAGCTTGCAGTCAGTCTCACAGAAGTCAGTTCATTGACTTTCCAAGTAGGGAAACCTAAGGTGTATATAATATAAAAGGATGTGTTCAAAAACTAGTTATTTGTCAGTGGTAAGGAAGTATTTGTCAGTGTGAGTAAGGGCATAGTTTTCTTCTGTTTCTGGAACTCTGACTGTGGGTTTAAAAAAAATCTGTTGCTTTTTCTTTCTCCCTTTCTTTCTTTTTTTTTTTCTTTATAAGAAACACTCAACTGTTAACACTGCAGTGTTGAAAAAACCTTTACTGAAACCCAAGATTTTCAAATATATGCTCAATATCTGAGCAGTCAAATAAAATATAAATAAAAGTTTATGGAACTATATAACTAATTTTTTTCACACATATTTGACCAGGAAGGCAAAGGGTCAATTCTAACTTGCATTCATCCCAAGTGTTCTTAAAGTTCCTGAATAGTATTTCAGTATCAAACTAGTCAATATCTAACTACTTAGTCTTCTTTTCTATTACTTAAAAAAAAAGAAAGCTAAAGTCAGGTAGAAACATAACCGGGTCTGTACACTTAGGCTTATGCATGCTTCCTGAGTTATCATATGCCATGTGCGTTATAAACATATGGCCAAGGACCTGTTAGGGAAAGAAAACTAGAAAACAGTGATAGGAGTCAATTTTTAGCTAGGTCTTGAATACATATTGCATGTGGCTCAATGTAAAATTGTGAGAAGAAAAAAAGTTCTTTTTTTTTTCATACATTTAAATTATAATTACATTCTCTGCAGTAGAAATGTATGAGACTGCTCAACAAATGTCAAAACAAGGTGAGTCTTCACAAAGCTCTAAGAATCCCTGAAATTCCCTACTCTCTGTGTTAACAAGAGTCTAAAACTAGAAAACCATCTTATTAGCTGCACTTGATAGCATACACGTAACAAAATACACCAAAAGAGAAAATACACCAAAAGAGAATGTTTTCTTATACTAATAAAAGAGCAATTTTTTTAAAAAATCAGAACCACAGGATCTTTGGTTTGGGGTTTTTGTCTGTTTGCCTGTTTTTCAGTTTGCATTTATTTTAAAGTGAATTTTGATTTTTTTTCTGTTTATCAGTAAAGAGCTGTGATGAATCATCTCTCCAAGGTTGAACACCTTAAATCACAATAAATAATGCTTAATTTCTCTGAAAAGCATACAAATTGAAACATGAAAATACATAATGAAAAGACATTGATACATATGAAATCAGAAAATGCAAATTACTCTCCCATGAGTAAGAATACTTTAGAAGCTGGCTCCTGACCTCCTAAGCAGTGAAAGAATTTTAGCTGTATGATTTCTCTGGACTATAATGGGAACTGTGTGGCTTAATTCCCAGACACTACTTCAAAATTTTGAAGGCTAATTATCAATTTCAGTCTTCTGCTTTACATGTTTAATTATATACAGCAGCTAGAAGAATACATTGCAGATCTGACAAATGGTGAGAGCAATACTCTTTTAGTTGCTGGAAATATGCTGTTGGCACTAAGCAGATAATATTTATAACAATAAAATGAAATATACATTCCAGTTTTAAATTTAGCCATGTTTATTAAGGATGAAAGAATTTCAGTGAAATTCTGTGAAAAGGATGAAAGAACTCCCTGCTCTGGAGTGTACATTTAAATTTCACATCATGTCACCTCCAGCTAATTGTTAAACTGGGTCAGAGAATTCTGATCCATTATGTTAACTCTTCATTGAGAATTTGGTACCTTCCTGATTTACATACCTAACCTCAGTTCAGGAATGAATGTACCAATTAATTTAACTAGTTCCAATTAAGTGACAATCATTTTGCAGTAAGATTATTTGTGGTTGATATGGACTTTTCCTGGACCTAGTTGTATTTCCCTCTCTTTCCTTAATGAAAGGGAAAAAAAGAAATCTTGTACCTTTCTAAAGTCTATTTCTGAGGAAGAACAATCAAATGTAATTTCTTAGGTTTCTTAGCACTTAGAGAAAATTGCCGATGTGAAATGAGTCCAACGGCTTTAAGCCAACAAACACATCTGGATAAACCTTTTGTGTGGTAGTATAAGAGTGCCACAGCACAGATACAAATCTCTGTTCACCTAGAAAAGCCCACAGAATTGCATGCTCTGTGCTACAGTTGTTCTGTTACTTTCATTTATCATTTCAAGCTGTGTTATTTTGATGGCTTTTCAGTTGCAGGACTACCAGTGCTGATGCAGAGATAATGAAATACTGAAAGCATCAAACAACAGGGATGTCTGTAACTGGTAATGGGCATCCTTCCTCAGTTTATTAACTCCAGCTGTGCTGTTTGACAGTTTTTGTGAAGAGGTGCAGCACGATGTGAGAATACTGAACAGAGAATGAAGAAGCTAGCGTCAAGAAGTAGACTGCATTGCACGCAATCCCTACAAGTAGACCTGCAGAATGTGGAAATCGTCATCATCTTTTCAAAACTACAATCTTCATCTTCATCAGGACATAAAGTGACCAATATAGAGACCTTCAGTGCAAGTCTCACAGTACAGAACTTCTATCATAGTGCAGTTATTTTCTGATATGAAATGTGTTGCCAACACCTTGCATATAGTTAGTAAAGAAGATATGTGAAAGTATCTAGACTTTGTTAATAAGAAGATTAGGTGGGACTTAAGATTAGATATGTAAATGATAGCACCGCTTCTGAGAGACTCAACAAAATACTTGGGATTCATTGTTATTATCAAAACTTTGTCCAGAATAACACGTGGAGGAGGTTATTATATAGAGCACTGAGCACTGAGGACTGTTGAGGAGGAAATAGATGCGACATAATGTTGCAGATCTTCTTGCTTCTTATTGGTGGCTCTCCTTGAGTTTTAGGGTTTTTAAGTGTCTGAAGGTGAATATGCTAGGAAGTTTTGGAAAACCTGTGAAAGCTTTTTAATGATGTACACTAAGTGGGAGCATGGCACATTGTGTTCTTGAAAGTGTACGCTGACTTAGACGTGCCACAAAGGTCCATCCTGTGTGAGCTGCTGTGAACGGACCCCACAAGTACCTATGGGTGTGAATGGAGAAGTACTTAGCAGGAAATAGCAGGCCATATTTGCTGAGAGGTATTGCTTGAATGTCTCACCAGAACAGATAAGCTCTGGAGCCTAGTGGCTCTGCTGAATCTGCAAGGACTGTTAAACTCAGAACACAAAAAGCATCTGTCCAAGGTCACCAGCATACACTAGCACCAACAACAGGTTGTATAACTCAGGCCACATCCAATCCTATAGGATTATATACACATCTGACACAAAAAACATTTGAGGGACTTTATGACCACCTACTGTGAAAGACTGAAAGAGTTAATGTCTCAAACATTGTGGTGGGGCAAGTTCTGTTTAACAACGAACTCTGCATAACAATGAACCACAGGTGAAAAGAAGCCCATCAGCACAGATCAGCACAGGACATCAGCAACAAGAGGGGGAGGGCATGCTGGAGGATGTGCAGTTCCCTGTTCTGATATGCTGAGCAGGACAGCTCATCAGGTATGGCCAAAGATCAAATAATGGTCATGTCTGCAGAGAAGGAGAAGTTACTCTCCAAATGACCTCCAAGCCCACCGACCCATTTCCCAAAGGTTCTGAAAGCACAAGCCATGCATGACACCTAATTAGCCTAATGAGTTCGAGTGCCCATCTGAAGGAGGGGCAAGGAGATGGTAAAAGGACACAAGCTGAAGCCCCGCGTGTGCACCCTCCAGAACTGGACCCCTCGGCTGACTGGACCAGTGCTGGACCCAGGACCAGTGAAATCTTTCTCTTTTTTTTTCCTCCTCTTCTCTCTGACTCGGTCTCTCTTTCTCTCTTCCTCTCCTTTTTACACCTCATCCCTTTAGATACAAACCCATTGACCAAGTCTGGGATTAGGAGTGGATCCAGCCACCCCTGGGCACTTCTCTGAGGAGGAGTCTAGGAAGCAAGGGGGTCCATTCTGCCTCGTGACTCAACAGGAGGGATCTCCTTATTGTCTTCCCTGAACTGATGTACATGGTTACCACGGGTTACAAGGTTTGCTGAGGTAGTTCCGTGCCAATTCCTGTTGAGAGAAACCCTGCCACCTAATGTGAACACCTCCCAAGTTCAGTTTGCTTCTACCATGAATAAAATATTTACTTGATCATTTGGTGCCATTTCACCTTAATTTAGCCTGAGGGAATTCTGAACTCAACACAACTCCCTGGTCTTTCCAGCCCAGGTCATGACACCTACCAAGGAGTCATTGGCAAGTCAGTATGACCCTCCCCTTCTTGGTAAAGAGCTGAGTTTGGCCTTCCAGCTGTTACTGCAGCTGCATACCTATGAGTTTGAGTGAGGAAGTAATTGAATGAATGCCGTGGTTTAACCCCAGCTGGTAACTAAGCACCACACAGCCCCTCACTCACTGCCCCCCTCCCAGGGGGAGAGAATCAGGAGAAAAAAACCGTAAAACTCCTGGGTTGAGATAAGAACAGTTCAACAGAACAGAAAGGAAGAAACTAATAATGATAATAATAACAAGAATAAAATTACAATAATAATAAAAGGTTTGGAATATACAAACCAAGCGATGCACAATGCAATTGCTCATCACTCGCCAATGGATGCCAAGTTAGTTCCCAAGCAGCAATCCCCCCAGACCAACTCCCCCCAGTTTATATACTGGTCATGATGTCACATGGTATGGAATACCCCTTTGGCCAGTTTGGGTCAGCTGCCCTGGCTGTGTCCCCTCCCAACTTCTTGTGTCCCTCCAGCCTTCTTGCTGGCTGGGCATGAGAAGCTGAAAAATCCTTGGCTTTAGACTAAACACTACTTAGCAACAACTGAAAACATCAGTGTGTTATCAACATCCTTCTCTTACTGAACCCAAAACATAACCCTATACCAGCTACTAGAAAGAAAATTAACTCTATCCCAGCTGAAACCAGAACAATGAACCATGACAATACTTATCTGCTGTTAATAATAAAAGCTTAATTAATAAATAAGTGTTCTGATAAATTGGTTGTCATCTGCCTGTCCTGAGTCAGTCTCCTACCACAAAGATTTATAGCATTCAAGCCCTGTGGTAAGCAGCCAGTGCAGGTAGTTGAAGCCTCTCACCTGTGCCGGTGGGTGCAGCTAAAGAACACAGCAACCTTCAAGAAGTGTTCTCCTCTCCCAAGGCTGGTGTTTATATCTAGTGCAAAAGCTCCAATCAACTCATAAAAATGTCCTGTTGTTAACAAAGGGTGCCATGTACCTGCTGTCTTCATGGGAAATTGGTAGTGGTGGTTGGGAGGGCAAGGGCAAGGAGGAAAGCCAAACTACTTTGAATGGATGAAGAAATTAATGGTTTTTTTTTTTTGTTGTTGTTTTTTGTTTGTTTTTTTGTTTTGTTTTGGTTTGTTTTTGTTTTTGTTCTTTTTTTTTTTTTTTTTTTTTTAAATTGGCCATTTATATAAACTGTTACAACAACATCAAATGGGGTAAAATTACAGCATTGCTGCTGTTACCTTTCTTACCTGAAAGTGCTTTGATGTTAAGGTCAATGTAATTGATAGGCTGGAGTCTGTAGTTGTCACAGTACAAGGCTGCTTTCACTCATACCCTGGGGTTTTCTATCATCAGCTCTCCCTACCAGCAACTTTGTGGACTGGCATTTCATTTTCAAGTCAGAGGCTTGAAATTTTTTGCTATTACTGCAGTTTGTCAAAAAACAGGGAGGTGCCCAGCAGCCTGGTCATAAACCTAAGCAATGGGTAGAGGTGAAGTTTACAAGAGAGGAAATCATGTTCAGAAAAACATTCAAAAGGCTTTGCCAAACCTGCTCGCAAGGCGTAAAATAGCAAAGATTAGTAAAACATGCAGTTTGGCTATGTTATAGCTGAAATGGAGGTTCAAAATAGGGTCTGTTGGCTGGTTTTAGATGGCTTACAATTACAGGCTAATGAATGCCCCCATAAAATGGTATGTGTGTGTATGCATATATAAAATACCGGCATGTCTATATAAATAAATGATAAGGGAAGTATGCAGGGGCTATTGGATATAGATAGAAAGGATGGCAGAAGCATCAGTGTATGCTTTTATCTCTTTGGAAAGGAGTAAGAGTGAGTGTGGCAGCATGCCGACGGCAAGACCCCAGGACACAGCAGCCCTGCCTACTCTTGGATGGTGACTGCTGCTGAATTGTATGCACTAGCTGCCAGGATCATTCTAGCTCAACCCACAGACTATGTTTTCTTGGAAATGTCATAAAGGGCCAGTATGTTAGCAAGTCATGTCTTTTATTCTTTTGGAAAGCTCATATTCTGCTGTTTAAGAAGAAGAAAAAAAAAGGGAAATAAATTTTTTCCTGACATTAAACAAGATCACAAATTAGAGTTGATTAGCCTTTTACATCTTCCTTAATAGGCTGGAAGGCTTGAGGGAGCCATGAGTCAAAGTGCTGGTGGGCTGGACGTATGCCTACTGCCTAATGGCAGTTCTACTTTGTTAAAAGGATGCTACTGGCTAATCTCAGTACTCCTTTCCAATACTGGTACTGACATTTGGGACAGGTAGTATTAAAAAACAATCTATCTGCCTGTGGCATTGGTAACAGCTGGGAGTAACCTGTCTGTAAGTGCCTCACCAAATGCTATAACTATGTGACAAGGAGAATCATAAATGTGATCACAATCTTTCTCTTGTGTTCCTTCCTCATAGATTGCCTTTACGACATATCCTAAATTTCAGTGAAAGTAAGAGTAGTAAAAGACTGGGCTTCAGTCTGTGTTTTAATGGAACCCTAATACTAACAATGAGTGCAAACCAAACACTTGGAAGATCACCCAGCACCAAAATATGATGTTGAGTATAATTTAGTTCAAGACTGGCATGTGTATAAACACACCAGTTACAGCAGAACAGGCTTGTATCACATAAGCCAGTATCTAAAAGCTGAGAATTTTTCCATTTCTCCTCATGGTTTGAGAAACTTCAATTTTCTGGGTGTTTTGCTTTGGTCTTTGTAGTGTCAGAAAACGTGCTTTCGTTTTCACTGGTGTCACTGACACCTTGACAAGTCTGGAGCCACAAGGCAGAAATGGCAGCACAGTCCCTGATGCACCGCTCAGGAGACACACGTCTGAGCTGGCCTGGAAGGATACTGATGCAACAGGTAGCCCTGGGCATTTCTTCTGAGGCTGGCAGCACAGAAGTGAATTCAGCCTACAATTTGTGAAAGACAGCCACCCAGAGGTAACAGAGATGCCCCAGCTTATATCTGGATCTCAGTCAAATGGTGAGTTAGTGGTTAAAAATCTGCTCAGTGGATTGAGTCACTCTAGATTCCAGGGGAAAAAAAAAAAAAAAAAAAAAAAAGAGAGAAAAAAAAAAGTCAGCAGTGGGATTTTCAGAATCACTTAAAGTTGGCCTAACACTGCTCTGATATTTTTGATCTTACCCTTGACCCAATGTCTGCTTTTCTTGTGCTTTGTTATCCCTTTTCTCAGTCATTTCTATGGGCTCTTTCCTCACATGTGTATGCATGGGACATTTTTTCTAGAAGGTTTTAGTTTTCTCCCATGTTTTACCTGATATCAGTTTAATCTTTTTGATCCATATTATTACAATACTCTGCAAAAGAAATAACAATACACTGACTATTTTGAAGCTGCCCACTTTGAACATAGAAAAACTAAATGCCTGAGTTTGATAGAGAACAGAAAAAAGTTCTACAGAAATGAAATGAAAAACTTTTCTTAACTACCCAGACAATAGCTTACTCAAGCCAGTGATATCATGTTTCTTTCTTTCATCACTTCTAAATGCCTGCACAAAGCAGAAAAAAGGAAAGCTAAAAAATATATTACATACTCCTGCTCCACTTGCAAAACACAAGTCTTGATTCAAAGCCTGGCAAACCTGTTAAGGAATCTTTTGTTGTTTAAGACACTCATACATCATGCAGCATATCACCTTATTCTTCAGCAGTCACTTTCTCCACTCAAAGCTAGTATTTTGACTATGAAAAATGTGCATGTTTTTCTTTGTCTTGAATTCTCACTTTTAAATGGTGCATGATAAAGAGTGGCAAATAGTCTTTTACCATTGTAAATCCACCAAACCAAAATATATTGCACTTGTCCTTGAGAAGTCAATATATACAACTGGCTTTGCTATAGTGGTAACGATCCACCCCAATTTTCAATATTCTTCTTAGTATTATATAAATCTTAGCAAAAGCTTACAGTGAATCACTTTGACTTTCAGTACTGTGGAGACATTAGGTATGTCAGGAACACACAGCAAAGCACCTTGCCGCAAATCAGAACTGTTTCGTCTAAGCTCGTCAATTCCAGCTCTACAAAAAGGATCTTAGTAGATAGCAAAGAAAATCAAGAATTTTCCATGGTATTAACAGCTTAAATTTATTTTTTCCGTACTAGTTCCAATTAGTTTTTTTCTTCCAATCAGTTTTTCTGTTTATCAATGAATGTTCAAATGAAAAGACGAAGACTTTGATAAGGAATAGTAATGAAAATACAACCAATGGAAGCTAAAATGTATGGTGTTTTCTTTTCAGGGAAAACAGGCATTTGCCTTTCTCTAAATAGGAGACATGAATCTTGTGTTACCAATAAATACTTTCAGTATTGTAGAGAATGGTCAGCCCTGTCTTATACCCTTTTGTAATCAAAGGAAATTGGAACTGCAGTAATTGACTGTATCTGTTGCCTAAAAATTATACCAATACATATGATCTAATTTCAACAAACCCTACTGACTGAACTGCCATTAACAGTTACACATATTTGTGTATGTGGAAGAAATATGTGTAGTTTATATTTGATTGAATTGTAGCTAGGTGCTTGTTGCATTAATTAATTAATTTATTTATTTATTGACCTGACAATTAGTAATTGAGATTGATGTAAGCTTTGTTCCAAATTTGTAGCCATTTTACAAATAGTAAGTATTTTCTGACAGTACTTTTCATGAAACTAACTACTTTTTGTGAATCATTGAAAGCTATGTTGCTTCTGACTGACAAGGTAGTGACTTGCCTAGAAATTTATTATAACTTTAATAGGAAAAACTGCTCATAGGCTACACTTTTGGAGAGACCTGTGAAATTCTCAATACAAAAGTAAATAACATTTGGAGACTATGAAAAAACTATCTAGCTGGAGTAACAACAATAATAAAAGTATTCTGTATTCCACTAACTGGAAAATAGACAGCAGAAACCAGAAAAATCTAGCCAGGCAGGGAAATCTGTTAGATGCATTCTCTGTCTCCTCCTCCCTGATTCTAATGGGCATACCCTAATTATCACTAATCATATTGAAAATATTTATCTATCTTCTAATTATCTAGGTCTCTAGGCAGTATGTACATGCAAAGGATGGATGAAGAATTCTAACTACTCAGTTTCTTTCTGCAAATGCTACTCATAATCATGAAGCTGAGCCCAATACTAATTTTTTGAAGGAATGATGTTAATGAGGAAGAAAAGATGAGACAGGCAGAATAGAAAGGACAAGGAAAAAAAGACAAATAAAACCAAACCAAAACCAAACCAAACCCAAAATTGTTAACAGCAAAACCCCCACACCTTAACCCACCAGTTATGGAAAAGACAGCAAAAAGAAACAGCAAAAATAAGAATTGTAAAATGAGAAAACCATGAGATAAATGCACAAAGGCAGGGGTGTTCCCAGTGGTGAAAGAATTCACTGAAGAAATGTAAGTGACAAGGAAATGCAGTGCCTCCTGCACTTTTCCTTGAGAGAACTGTACAAGAAGAAAACCCACTTTAAGTAAAGTTGTTTCCTGAAATCTGGCTTTTGGCAGCTCAGTAAGTTTTTGAGGCTTTAATTGGGGAAAGTAGAAAGAAGTGAAAAAGAAAACACAGAAAAAAGGGCAATGGTTTGTCCCTAAAAATATGTTTTGAGGACAAAATTTTTTTAGAAGTTTGATACATATTTTTTGACAACTTCATAGAATCACAGAATGGTTGAAGTTGTAAGGGACCTCTGGAGGTCATCTTGTCCAATCCCCACCCTGCTCAAGCAGGGCCACCTAGAGCCAGTTACCTTGGACCAGAAGGCTTTTGAGTATCTCCAAGGATGGAGATTCCACAATATCTCTGGGCAACCTGTTCCAGTGCTCAGTCACTCTCACAGTGGAAAATGTGTTTTCCTGAAATTCAGGGGGAACCTCCTGTGTTTCCATTTGTGCCTGTTGTCTCTTGTCCTGTCACTAGGCATCACTGAAAAAAAGCCTGGCTCCATCCTCTTTGCACTCCTCCTTCAGATATTTGTATGCATTGATAAGATGTCTCTGACCCTTCTGTTCTCCGGGCTAAACAGTTCCAGCTCTCTCAGCTTTTCCTCACAGGAGAGATGCTCCAGGCCCTTCATCATCTCAGTGGCCCTTCACTGGACTCTCCTCAGTATGTCCATGTCTCCCTTGTACTGATGAGCCCAGAACTGGACACAGTACTCCAGGTGTGGTCTCACCAGTGCTGAATAAAAGGGAGGGATCACTTACCCCAATCGTCTGGCAATACCTTGTCTAATGCAGCTCAGAATACTTTAGCTTTCTTTCTAGCAAGGGCTTGAAACTAAGGCTGCTGCTGTATCTTTTCTGGACTGCGTGGCTCTCTTGCACACTTTTTTTTACCAAACGAGCTC
Organism: Aquila chrysaetos chrysaetos; assembly: GCF_900496995.4. NCBI lineage: Eukaryota > Metazoa > Chordata > Aves > Accipitriformes > Accipitridae > Aquila > Aquila chrysaetos. Next base: position 21,310,276 of record NC_044004.1, read on the forward strand.
AATAGAGGAGCTCCACATGGAAGGGAGATGTCACAGAAGGGAAGAATAAGATAAAGGAGTACTGCATTTTCACCAGAAAGGAGAAGAGAGGAAAGAAAAGGAAAGCCAGATGACTCATAGGTAGCTCTATTTACTCTATTTTTACTTTGTTAACATATTATCTCCTTTTCCTTTACCTGTTTCTGAGGTACTTTATGAGATCCTTAGTGAAAACATCCTCGATCTTTGTCCATGCCTTTTTCTTCTTCTTGGAGTAAGATTTTACATGGGAATTTTACATGTCTGCTGTGCAGACAAACCCTTGAAAATTCACTATACTCAGATCATGCACCTAAAGCAGCTGTAAGGCCAGCATGCTCCACTTCAGAAAATAGCAAGGGAGATCTGGGAGAATGTAAAAATTATTTCAAATGCTGTTGCTTCATTTGGTGAAAGACTAGGTTTTTTAAGGTCTAAAACTATTTAATGAATTCCTTCTCTCAGCAACACTCCCATATTTTCATCAGTATAATTTTCCATTTTTTTTTTCCTTTCTATTTTTAATAAGCTCAGAAGTGTAGCTGCTACTTCATAGATAGACTGCTGGTCAGAATTTCTGTCATCACGCTCTGTTCATTGGAGCATTTCATCTGTAATAGCTATTGAGAATCAACTGGGACGTAGTCTTCTATATCATTGTTTACTTAACAACACTGTAATACATTTTGCCTGATACGTTCAGATCTGAGACTTCTACTTCCAGGAGCAAAAGATACTTAGATGATTAGTTTCCTCTCACTATGTCTGAAACTGCACCTATGAAAAGGAGATAGAATAATTCCCCTATACAGAAAATATGTTTTTTTGTTTTCCTTATGTGTTGATTTAGCAAATTAATTACAAAAGCTGAGTTGACTGCAACTGAGGAGAGGACTTTTTCTGTCATTCAGAAGGTTATTTGGGCCAATCAAAAGATCCATTTTTGTTAATATGAATCATATGGTTCACTGAACTGTACCTCAGAAATTCTTATCCATACCCTGAAATAGCTATATCTCTGCTAAAAGCATTAATGGTTTTGGTTTTAGTCTTTATCTTTTTTTTATTTCATATGCTTTCATTTTATACAGAAGCTAGGAAAAATGAAGAACACTGTAAAGTAAATTAATCTGTGTTGTAATGTCAAGGTGTAAGAACTGGAAATTCCACAGTTGCTCACTCATCCTTAATTCTTCTCCTTCATGCGTTGTCTTTGGCACTGAACAAAACGGGTGTTCTGGGGTAACAAAAAAAAAAGTCCAACACCTGCATATGATCCTGCACCATAAAGAATAAGAACAAAGGTGACAAACAGAAGATGCAAAGAAATTTGGTGTTTTGATACTTTCTGAGCTGAGACAGTTTGAATGCTCAGTTTTGTAACCTAAGTAGCAGTAATGTAAGATTTTTATTGCAAATTTTAAGAAACTGTCAAGCATGTTATGGCAAACTCTATTCCCAACCATCAGTGGCAGGGCTTGAACTCTGACTTTCAGAATTGTGAAATATTGCCAGAGTTTGTTATGCTAACAGAAGACAAGATAGAAGGAAAAAACACATTACAGAGCCATGATTCTCTTGGATCAGATGGAAAGTATTAAAGGCACCTAAGAAATTATCAACTAGGAATGAAGTAATGATCTACTACCAGAAATATGCTCTCACTGAAGCACTGAGTGTATCTATCTTCATTTCAGTTTTCTAAGGCTTGAAGTCTTGATGGCATTTACATAGTACCTATGTGGGAGAGAATTACGAGAAAGTATACTCCCTTCTTGTAATTTCTGAAGTTGTTGGCCAATTTCAACCAAATTTGTCAGAGGAAACGCTTCAATAACGTCATACTTTACCAGGCACCTGAGAATCCTAACAGAAGATAGTATCTGCACAAAGCACAGCAACTAGGCAGTGGGTTTCTGTATGCCAGTATCACTATTTATATTTTCTTGTGCAGAGAAGCAAAGGATATAATTCTTTCTTGTACATGGTAGATAAGATAATTCACAAATGAACTCAGAAAAAGCATTATCCCTTATGCTCCAGTGAATAAGCCAACTAGTCATTGCCACAGGTTAGGAAAAAACATCTATTTTATTCTGTTGCTATCTCAAGTCATCTGAGATGCTCAAAGCAATTTATTCCTTAGAGCTTAAATTCACAAAAGTTAGTATCAATGAGACTTAGGCTTCCAAATGGCTTTGGCAATGTGGCCATAAATATGAGGTGCTTTTTTTTATCATCTTTCGGAACATCTGACATAAGCCACTATCAGAAATACGATCCTGAGTGAGATGGGCCAGTCGTCTTGAATGCAAGGTTATTTCCTTTGTGCCTTTCTTCCTGCTACTTTAGCATAGTCTGGAAATCTGACAAGACTACCAGTGAGAAGAAATTAAATAACAAATAGAGTGCCAAGAACTTTCAAAACCATCTGTTTGTGCCACAAAACTACTAATAGCAGAGAGGACCTTTACTTCTAAGCATTTATTAGATTGTGAAACATTATTTTGAGTAATGAACTGTTTGAAATTAATTAGTCACCATATGAATCATTTAATATTTTTCAAGCTTGTTGATCAGCATTCTTGCCCCTCTGAATTGCCCTTTTATCTCACAATACTGTTCTCAGTTATCCTTAAATAGTATTTTGTTTCAGTTATACGCATGGGCTAAACAAGACAGAAGAGAGAAATTTTTTACTGTCTTACTAAATACTAACCAGTAGGGTGTGCTAATCTTTGTACCAAACAACATTTTATTGAAGTCAGGTGTAATTTAGGCTCTGTATTTTTCTGCTCTGATTTTTAACATGTACCGTGGAAAAGATAGAATGTCTCAAACTAAGAAAGCTACTGCTTATCTCAAAAGTAACAATAGACATAGCACTATCATATGTAGAATATATGTACATGCCCAGAAGAACGTTAGGCATCATGAATATGAAGCAATGATCTGAGTAACACTGGGATTAAAGGTGTTGTTAACCTATTTCCCCTGTCCTTTACCAGATGTTGGCATCCAACATATTCCACCTTCTCTCTAGCTTTTTGATTTCACACGAAAGATGTAAGGAACAGGAGAGAAGTTGTGGCACTTGACACATATATCATTCTCTTTAGGTCTAAATTGTTGTCCATTCATTGCATTAGCAGACATTTAGTCACAAACCCATTACATGACCCAAAGGACTGAGCTTCTTTACTCTCCTTCCCCAGTTCTGGCATTTCTTCTATTCACACTGGAGCTATGTTCATGTTTTTCAAGCTCTCTTGTATTTGTGGATCCAGCTAGGAAAGAAAAACTAGTGTGTGCAGCATAAGTAGTTGTTTTTAAACTTGAATAAGGACCAACAAAGTCTGGAACTGGACAAATCCCAGAGGATCTCAAGGCTCTAAATATTTGCATGCAATACTGTCACACTGTTCGAATGATAAACATGCTCACAAAATTGGGGTTGCTTCACAAACACTCTGTGAATCCAAAACAGCCAGTATAATTAAAAACCTTCATATTTACACAGAATTATTCCACTGCAGTCATAAACTTTATCTATAGCTCCCATCTTTTTTGAAAATTGCTTTTGAAAAGATTAAGCAAATATCTATGAATCAACTGTTAGTTAAACTGTCTAACACTTAGTGAGAACAAATCCCAGCCTATGGATTTTTCATGTTCAGAGAAAATATTGCTTTTGCAGATGTTTTTGGTTTCTGAAATCTTATATATGGGCCATGTACACAGGGACTCTGTCATTGCACTTTGCTTTGTTTTTGTTAAACCTCAAGTAAAAAACATTTGCTATCAAGAGTGGCAGGAAATAAATAGAGGAAGGGATTTTGTAAACAATTTTTTTTCCCCCTCCTTATATTGCGCTCAAGAAAGGGAATTACAGTTGGAATACAGATATAAATACTTGAATTAATTCCTGAAAACAGAAGACAAAAGGAACATCATACCAAAATGAAGGCCAGTTAACTTTATCCAGCTATTCCCCATTGCCTGTATAAATTGGAGGGGCAGATTTCATGAAGAAATCCCCAGTTTTGTGACAAAATTTGTTTTTTATCCCAAGAAAACGTGCAATGTGCAAAGATTTTATGTAGTGTTTGGTCTTTAGTTTAAGTCTTTTTAATCTTATAGCCTTGCATATTCATAAGAAGACAAATGAGCATACCTCTTCTTCTGTTTCTGAGTTATCAGTGTCCATTCATTAATTCATTCTTGCAGATCCTTCAAGGCTCAGCTTTGAGCAGTAAACTAAGGGGAACGCAGGATGGATTTAGTACCAACAAAAGAAAAAATAGAAGGTCTGACAGGCAACCACCACCTCAGATGAATATACGAGCAAGAAAATTTTCTTATGGCTTGGTACATGGACTTCAGATTCAAAATACAGAGGGCAAACAAAGCCAGCCCAGTAGGTTCCTTACTCTTGCCTGAGCCAGAGACAGACATCCAGTGGTAGCAAAGACCAACTGACAAAACGCCCAAGTACCTTCAGCAGTGTTGCGAAGACCAGGCACTGTGCTGTAGCACAGAGATGAAGGCAGAACAGGAATAGCAATTCAAAGATGGAGAAGTCCCTGTGGGAAAACCTGAAGGATTTTAGCAGTGTCAGCATTTTTTTCTGCCTAGAGAAAGATTTATCCATAGAAGACTTATGCAGATAGTCACTGGATACCTTCAAATAACAGTGCTGCATCTGCAATACAAAATCTTTGTGGTGCTTGTTAGAACAAATCTCTTTCATATAGTTGCATCTCGTCTGTGCTGCTTACCACCCACTTCATAATGCCACCCAGATTTAATGGTGACTACTGGGCTATTTGTCTCACCATAGGAAATGTGGACAGGCTGGTGTTTAGAAAAATAAACAAAAAATTCTTCAAGTGGGAATATCAGCTTGGAATAGTTATGATACAAACAGCAGTGGAAAAAGACACAATATAGAGAAGTTGGCAGACGGTAAGATTTTTAAGCACTAATAGTAAATACATACTTCATAATCACTGCATGTAAATGTGCAATGCATCCAAAGATTTGTCTCATGCTGCTTTTTTGTGTGTGAGTGCAGAGCACAGCTGTTAGTCACCTGTGCTTTAGGTTCAGAGGATTACGATTTTCACTGTGGTCCGGGTGGACATGTGTGTGTGCAGAAGAGAGTAAACAGTGGGAAAACCCAAAATGCACTGATGAAGACAAGAAAATTAAGACATCTGAGATAAATTTCATCATACTGTGACTTTGGAAGTTTCACCTTTCAGATTCTTGACAGGAATCCCTTATTCTAACAGGAGTATTTAGGGTTAAATCACTTTAAAAAAAAACCAGCACAACACCCAAAGGGTCAGATTCTCTAGTGAATCTTTTTTAGTTGAGATTAACAGCCTTATTTCCATCATGGGTGAATTTTGTGCTGGAAGTAATTGTCACATGTACAGGTTTGCGTACCTGTTCCCCATCTTCAGCTTCTGAGCAGGGGAATAGCATCTTGGAGAAAAGGATACTACATGCTGCTTCTATATCCTTACCAGCTCAAACAAACATCTCTCTTAACACAAAATACTTTGATTACATTCTAAAGAACTAAAGAACATTTTTAATATGACCTTTTGCTCCCCAGACTCAATAGAGATGCTTTGGATCCACAGTGTTGCCATAGTGCTGTCTCCAACATTTATTTAAATTCAATCAACACTCATGGTTTACCACAATGTAATAAAGTCATTGCCACATACTAGTTGGACATCAGTATCAGATACATGCATGCATTAGGAGTTAAAATGCAGTAACTGAAACTTCTTTCATTAACTGTTTATGACATGGATCGACTAAGGAATAGTAATTCATTAAACCACATTGACTCAGTGCTGTGTTTGAGCCCTGAAAAAAAGAATCCCTTTGAACCTATTGCTGTAGTTCACTATGTGCTAAGTTTGAAGAACTCCTCAGAGGGGTTTGAAGAGTAACTGAAACAAGATGCAGTCCTCACCTTAATGTTTCTTGGCAATAAGACCTCATCAGAATAGTATGTGATTCTATTTCTATTTGTTAAAAGTAAAAAAATTTGCAGAATAGCAAAGGAATGCTGAGTCAGTGCCAAAGCCGAAAATTGTTGCTTTCCCATGCTTAAGCATGAGCATATGCTTGGTAAGTCTAGGATCAAATTCCATGTGACTAAATGGAAAAAATATGAGTTAAAATGTATTGTGAAAGATCTGTTATTTACTTAATCCAGAATTTTAATGTATCTGATGGAGGAAATCTTCTCATCTGAACTCAGATTCTGTTCAAAGGAAATTTTGAGTCCATCTAGTTACTCTGGTTTTCAGATTTTAATACGACCTGTTTGTAACCAAACTGTAGAACAGAGAAAAACCGACAACTTCTTGGTACAGAGCAGAGTCAAATGAAGTTCAAATATTTACTGTTTGCAAGCAAAACATTAATGCAAATTAAATCATGTTGTTCCTAGGATAAAGACAAATCCCCCAAAGGTTCTAATTGTTACAATTAAATTAAATGCTATTATTAAATATTTTATAATAAACAGAAAGCATTTCCAGTAAGAAGCAGGTAAATTTAAGCATTGTTTTTTCAGTTCATATTATTGTTTGCATGAGCATATGGCACATCTGTGTTCCACTAACTTTATTTACCAAGAAGAGCAAATATCACTTCTTTTTCTTTTTCCTTCCCCTTCTCCCCAGTCTGGAGGTCACCTTTTCCAAAGTCGCTGGAGGTCAAAGGGCAGTGAAGACCGCTCAGTACCTTTCCAATACATTCACCTCCTACATTATTTCTTTTCTAGCTGTCACAACATTTGGCTAAGAGCTAATTTAGCTTGGAAAGCCAGTGTTCATGGCAGGGCTGATCTGTCAAAACAGGCATGTAAGTGAGCTGATTGCACAGCCCTTCTTGTGCCAGCTTTGCTCCTGAAGCCAGTTCTTCACTGTCGCCCTTGGAGTGTTGTGTGAAACACTGTCTGCATGCGTATGAGAAGTTCACTTAGGAAGACCTCATACACCATGCACAAATCTGACATGTAGGCCTGGGGGTCAGAGGGCACATTACAAGGATTTCTGCAAGGTGTACAACTTGTCATATGAAATAAAACTTCCTGTTTGTTAATGTCTAGCAAAGCACTCCCAGCAAGCACAGGTGAAATAGCTAGGCCAGTATGAAAACTGTCTCTGCTGTTAAAAATTAACTTTTTGTTCCTTTTATTTTCTTATCTATTAAAAAAAAAAGAAAGAATTTTAGCTGTTTGAATAGTAATCTTAAACCAACAATAAAAGAAAATATTTGGTATTCTTGAAATACAATACTTTTGCCAACTTATCGGACTATACAAAGTCTCAAATTTTTGGGGGGGTTCTTTCACAATCTTAAGTAGTCTTATTGAACTAGTATCCAGAAGTTTTTGGAAAGACGAGAGGAAAATAACCTTGTTTAAAAAACAACCCAACACTTGTTTTATTCATATACTCTGATTCCAGAGTTCAAAAATACTCCAACTTTAATTGGTGGTGGGGCAGAATGATGCATAAGCACTTTGAAAAACAGGACTTTCAACCATTAGCTAAAACTCTTACTACTTATTGTGCCTCAGTGTTTTTCCCACTTAATTTAGTCTTTCCCTCCTGGCTGTAAGTAAACAAGTGGATGACCAACTAACATTAGACATTTCCTTACATTCAGTTATCATGGTATGCTAAAACTTTAGCACTCTGGTTCTCATTAGCAGAAGAGAATAGTATCTCTGGACTGTTGCTTACAAAAAGAGGTTTTTCTTTAGAGCCACCTTAAGTGAAGGTCTCTGCAGACACTTTCAGCTAGGCTGCTTGCAAACTTAACCCACCAAAACCTCAGGGCTGCCTGCCCACCCGTGGAGTGTTTGGTATATAGGTACTCTAACAGGAACCCAGCCATGAGTCCAATCTCCCAAAGAGTGCAGAAGCTACTTCTCAGTCTTTTTTTCCCCATGGCTGAATGCATTTTGCCTCTGGCATAATGCAGTACTGTTTTGGATGCCTTCGGGCTTGTGGGACAGGTATGCCTTACAAATCTGTACCAAGACAGGGAATTGTGTCTATTCCTCTGAAACCAAAGGTTTAGCTCTGTTTTATTCAGAACACTCTGACCAGCATATCAGTAAAATATAGCTAAAACCTGGATAAAAGGTGTTTCCTCTTTCAACGTACTCCTTCCAAATCGGGAGGTAATGGTGTTTATTTCAGGGAGCAAGCAGAGTCTTCACAGGGGAGAGCAAGATGGGAGTCAAGGGAGGCAGCAAGGTAGGGGCACAGTCTCAGCCATGAAGAGCAGAGCAGGTCTGGCGGCAGTAACCCAGGTCAGCCAAGAGTCCACTGATTACCAGATGAGTCAGTAGTGCTGAGTCAGAAAGTCAAATCATCAAGAAAATGCCAAGATGCTCAAGGTAGGACACAGCATACATACAGTGTAGCTTGACAAGGGCCATGGGCAGAGCCTGAGCTCAAATGCAGGTCTGAGCCCAAAGGGAAGAGGGTGTGTGAGTGGGGGCCCCAAATGAGACTGAGGAGGATGATGCTGGTGCAGTCAGGTCCCTAAACTTTCCCTCCTGGAGAGCTCTGTAATTCTTGCATTAGGGTGTCACTCATCTCCATTCAACAGCAAGCTTCCTCCTCTCGAGCTTAGTTTCTACAGGTTTGTCTCTTGTAAGCAAATGTCACTCAAAGAAATCTGTGGAGACATTCTAGTTCTGCACAGTCACAGTCAGGAGTGCCTGAATGTGTAACCAGATCTGACCTAATTTTTGGGTTTAGTTTTCAGCAGTGCATTTCAGAGGAGTTTAAAACACATTGATCTTTTAGTTTTAGTATTTCAGTTACATAAAGGCAGTGTCTGGAAAGCTGATAAGAACTGAAATAGAGCTATTTGAGTTCATGGAGCCATGCCAATTCATGCATGCAATTTTAGCATTTTGCAATGGATGCTGTGGAGCACTTTAACTTGTCTGACAGTTTGAGAACTGTTTTAGACCAGCGTATTAAATGAGGTATGTAAAATATACTATCTGGATAATCAATGGGACTGACTCTTCATATTGCAAACTTATACTTCTTCTGCAGGATTGTTCATCTTTTAGAGACCTAGAGTATTTTCTGTAAACCAGATTTGAAGGTAATGACAACAATTCATTCAAAATTTTCTCTTCTTTCTTGCACTGCTTATTTACTTTGACATGCTCAGTGTATTTCACTATTACTGTATATTGTCCACGTCCTAATCTCACTTAACAACATGATCATGATTGTTTTCTTCAAACCCCATCATGATGTCACCAGCATATCAGAGGAAGTAATTTGGCTTTTTTTTCCCAGTGTCTGTTTCTTTGTACTTTTCTGTTCTTCATGGCAAGGTTGTCATCTTACTTCCTTTCAGTGCTGAGGGAGGCTTATTATGTCCATCAGTACCTATAAGACTGACAGTTCTTCTATGGATACATTTATGTATCATTTCAGTCAAAAGAGTGGTCGTGAGTCCTTGTAGACTGTTATGATGATGGCTTCAACTGAAAAGGAAGAAGAGTGGGTACATACATAGGTAACCTTGTTTTAAAAGCTACTAAGAAAAGCTGTTGCTGAAGTCAGCAGGAGAAGCAAGTGTCATATTGCCTTTGAAATTTTGTTTATCTTTGGAATTTTTGATATGAAAACTTCACTTTGGGCTATCAGGGTCAGGTAGTTATTTGAATCAAATGATATCAAACTAAAGGATAAGTGCCTCTGTCATTCCTCATAAGATGTTACTTGCAGCATTCCATTTTCAAAGAGTGCAATGGAAAAGAAAGGAAGCATCAAGACCTCTGGTTACTGCCTTAAACTGGCCCAGATTAATAAAATCTGCATAAGATGGCAATGGTCCCTAAAGGTGGAATTCTTACACTAAATGCAATTCTCTGTGTCTGAGCTAGTGACCGTATTGCCAAGTGCATGTTTAGTCAAAAGAATCCCATCCTGTATCCTGTAAGCAGCTTAACATAGTTAGACCATAGACATTCAAAGTTAGGGAAAATGAATCCTACCTAAAAGATTATTATGCCCATCTGGATATGATCAGAGTGCAAGGCAGACTACACAGTTTTTCCTTCCTCCTTAGTGATGGTAAGTCCCTTGTCTAGGGTTTACAGGCGTTACCTGTTCTAAGAGACTGAAGGCTTTAAACAAGAGCTGTGAACTGAAATTCCTGTTCTAGGGTAAACTTATTTTATTTTTTTTTCCCATATCTTCACATATATTTTGCATTAACTATCCAAACTTCCTACATAGGCACAAGCAAAGTTCTCATTTATTTCAGAAGGAATTTTGCCTGAGTACATGTTGATGACAGGGGTTGACTAGAGAAGCATATAATATTTAAAGATACAGAAAACTACAGAGATATTTAAAAAAATTAGTTATAAGTGTAATATTTATATAAGCAACAAGAAGTCACAAGAAACAAGTTAATTTCAAAATCTATAGATCGACCAGTATCTCTATCTTTTTCTGCTACATTCATGTACATAACAGAGGTTATAGTGTTTACTCAGGACTTAAAATTATGAACCTGACTCTCAGATTCATCAAATGTAGGTACAAATTCAATAGTTAAAAAAAGAGTATCTAAGGCTTAACTTTTCTGCCTGGTGTATCATATATCAAAAGTTCTTCGCTAGAAATAAGAGGGAACATAGTTTGAAAACTTTTATGCTTAAGCTTTGGAAGAAAAGATGATCTGCCTTTCATCCAGCCTTCACTAGCATGTTTCTCATAGGTATTATTGTCAAGATTATAAATGCAGTTCTTGATTTCAAACCAATTTGCCAGCAGGAAGCCTCCTCGGGAACGGCATGTAGCAACACCTGCTGGGCCAATTGGCCCAGTCAGGTAATAAGCCAGTCAAAAAAAAAAAAAAAAAAGAGATCAGCTAAAACTATTCACTGTTTCTTGCATCTGCTATTTTGAGGATCTCTGATAATCAGTTTCCAACTAGGAAGACTGCGCTATGCTGGAAATTTCAAAACTATTTGAATGAAGAAGCAAACTACTTGCTTTTGCTGTTTCCACATTTTTAACTATAAGTTAGAAACAAAATATTAAACAGAAAAAAAGATTAGGCTGAATGAATGATAAATCTTGTGGGTTTTTTTAAGTTTCCTGGAAGTTGGTATAGGCCCTGAAAAAGACTCTGCTCAATGAGGATTTGAATTTTGTCACATTTCTCCAACACCTCCTAGAGTTATATCTAGATTAAGATATAATTTTAGACCACTCACTCAGTTGTCTAAATCACCTTCCATGAACAGGAAAATATGAGCTACCCAGTTTTTTAAACTGTTTCTTACACAGCGCTCTGGAGAATAAATATACTGTTTTAGACTTCTGGACACAAGCAGTCTGAAGCAGTCTTCTGGACTGAATGTCAATTTAACAAATAATGTGTTTTGCATAGAACATCACGGGCTGTGTTAGCTTTGGCCTACCTAGAAATCATTAATTTCCATTTAGCTGGACAAAAATATGTATAATCTAAAATGTGGAATTTCCGGAAAACATACATATGAAATTAAAGCTGTAGTTTTCAGATTTTTGCTTTGTTTCCTGTGCTAACCTTCAAAGTTTATAGTGATTTGGTGTCTTCATGTTCTGTGAAAAGAAAGGCTACAGACTGATTGAATGTTCTTTATAACACAGTAGATCTTCCGGAAAGATAAGCTTTAGGAAACAGAAATTTATGTTTTTATATCACACTCAGAGAACCTATATAGTTTTGCCACATTTATCTAGATGACCATTAACAAAGCATATTGCCATTTTAAACCCTGGAATATTTTAAGTCATTCTAGAGTGTCAAAAAAGTTTTGCTGTTATAGCAAGTCCCCCTTTATGACCAGAAAGCCATAGTCAATGTCTTAAGGACATTTTTTGCTTTTATACTGACATTTTATCACCATCTTTGAACTAGCTGTTAGTGTCAGAGCTTTTTGTTTCTCTTTCAATGATTAGCCAGGCACCTCTGAAGTAAGCTTTTACACTTCGTTGTGATTTTTCATGGATTCATAGAGCTTAAGGCCAGAAGGGCCTAGCCTGACCTCACTGTATACCACAGGTTATTGATCAGCTCAGTTGCTCCATAGCAAGGCCAGTGACTTGTACTTTTCTGAAACATGCTTTTCAGCAGGTGTCCTTCTGTAATTTAAAGACTGTGAACATCCATACCTTCTCTTGATATTCTGTCCCAATAGCAAATCACTTAAAGATCACTTAAATCACTATCTCTTAAAGATAGAGGCCTTGTTTTCAATTACAATTTATCAGACTTCAGTTTACAGCCATAGATTATTGATAGGCCTTTCTTAATGAACACATTAACAAATTAACTATCAAGTTGCTATTTTTTCCTCGTGAAAGTATTTATATCAAATAAGCTCTCAATTTCCTTTTGATCGATTCTTTCTTTCCATCTCTCCATTAGTTTTTGTGACACTTCTCTGACTGATTTTCTGCCTCCCTGCCCCTTTTAAAATATGTGCACAGCAGAAATGAGTGGACTAGTCCAGTATCAGTTTCTGTAACGGATATTGAAGAGATAGAAGCTCTTAATAAGCATTATTTCATTTTTCATATTCACAGTCCTCATTAGTTCTTTTGTCACCACATTCTTATGAGAGATTAGGAGGTACTTCCTTATATTAATATTCTCTAAAGTCCAGACTTCCACTTTGTGGTTGTGGGTTCCATTCCATGGTCCTAGATTAAGAACTTTGTATTATTTGTGTTAAAACACATTTTATTCTAATACATTTCAGTTTACCAATCCAGCTAGTCTTCATGAACTCCAACCATGCCCTGAAGATTCATCTGACTGTACACAGACATCTTTGTATTCACGGGAGAGATTTAGGCATTTTTATGGAGTGGTTGTCTGAAGTCAGATAAGTCACACCCTAAAAATCCCTAATTCCTTTTACAGAATGTAAATGTAGTTAATCTATGATTAACTAGCTCAGGTGAATGAATGTAGACATGGCAGACATTTACCTTTTGTAAAATACACGCTTTATCGGTCTTTGTGCAGGAATGACTTTATGCTTGTGACTATAACTTTCATTAAAAACATTGAGTACTGTAAGGGTATGCAGAAGAAGAGACCATCTGCTCTTTAAATGGTGTCTAGTCAAGGACCTTTTCAGTGCAAAAAGGCGTAATGTGAAAATGAGGAAGCTCTGAGCAAGAACATACAGAGACATAAACCTGACCAACAAATGATAAGGGAGGCAGTAAGGAGAACCAAACCTGGTGAGTCACATTAATTGGTAAGGGTATGTGGAATATGGGAATGCTTATGTCAATAAGATTATCTGATCAAGACCTTGTCAAATGCGATGAAAAGGAGAAGCCAGGGAGCAATAGGCAAAACACACAGAGACACAAACATGACAGACAAACCTAATGGGACAAAGACAAGAAAAAACCTCACCACTCACACTAACTGATGGGCTATCAGAAACTACAGGCAAATTGGGACTTTGCAGCTGATAAGGTTGCAATCCTGAGGGTCCAGGACGTTGCAGGGGGTCGGTGGTACCGCACAAACTGGTGGGGGAATGTGCAGGGGAAGGGAATCAGGGAGGAACAATGGAGGAATAGACAGAAAGGGGTAAAAAAGGGGTTGGTCACTTGTAAAACAGAGCTGGTCAGTACGCTTCTCTGACTGAGCCCTGCACCTGATCACCACAGCCTGTCCGATCTTCTGGCTAAATCCTTTCTTAACGATCTCTCTGTGTAACCTCACTGTGTGTGAGTGCTGCAGGACTAGGTACCAGCTTCTGGGGGTCACCAGAGTGAGTGGATTTGGGGGCAGCAGCTGGAGTCAGACTGGGGGTGTGGGCACCCCTGGCCTGCTGAGTCAGCTGCTGGAGCCACTGGGGTCTCTGTGCCACCCACTGGAGTCAGTGGGGGTCTTGGTCCCAGCCACTGGGGCAGGAATGATGTGTCCCCCCTGAAAACCAGCTGCTGTTTGGTGCTGGCTGCTGGGAAGTGAGTGTCTGTATCTCTCCTAAACTGTGTGTGTGTGTGCATCATTCACTAGCAAACCTCAAGCTGGACCAGTTGGAAAGTAGGAGGCCCTGGGTCCAGTCAGGGGTATCAGGCAGGGAGAAAGCTCAGTCTGTTAACTGGGGGAGCGACAAGTGTGAGTGCTTTTTTGATAAGCATATAAGTGCATATGTCCGTCTGCTAGTGAGCACCAAACTGGACCAAGCAGTGAGTGGGAGACTTGTGGAGCAGGTAGAAGACTGAGGACCTGGGTAGGGGTGTTGGATGGACAGAGAGCCTGTGCCAGTACTTGTGAATCCACAGATGTGCGTCCTTATGAACCTAGTGAGTGTCGAGCACGTGCTTTCACTAGTGACCTCCTGTCTCCACCAGCTGAAGAGGAGGAGGGGACTTGGCGGTCTGGGCTTGTGTTGTATGTGAGTCCTGTAGGTAGGTGCTGTTGAAGGCAGTGCCTTGTCTGTGGCAGCCTATGTGACCAGCTGTGTCAGCGTCCTCTGTGTGTGTGTGTCTCTGGGACACATGTGCAGCTTTGCCACTGGTTGAATGTGCAGATGGAAAAGCAGCAGCCCTGTCCCTCGGCCTCGACAAAGACCCTGGGTCCCCAGGCACCAGGCTGGGCTCCAGTGGCCAGGCAGGAGGTCCTGGGCTGGAGCTGCAGGAAGTGGTGTCTGCTCCTAATGTCCCTTAACAAATACTGGGAGGCTATAATCAAGCAGGCTTTCTCATGTTTTCTGTGGAACCCTCTGAAGAACAATTCTGTTCTGCAGTGAGGTCTTGCTCTCAATTTCTTTCTGAGATCTCATTTTGCCAGTGCTCGACAGATTTAGTTTGCTTTCTACAGATATGTTTTTCCACTCTTGCCTTCCAGATTTCCTGTTCAAACCAGGAAATGGCTTACTCAGAGGAAAAGAAACAAGAAAATGAAAGGTGTGTATGTTTAAATAAGATTTTAATTTTGAAGAGGACTTGCTTAGGTGGGTCTCATATTCAAATTGCCTAGCATGTTTGTCCCTGGATTTGCCCTGTTACCACAAGACAAAAGGAAAAATAAACTCTATTTTACTAGTTTTGTGTATAATACAGATATTCCAAAAGGGTGACAGAGCAGCATATGAAAAAGTGAGTGACCCAGTGTACACACTCCCTGGCCATACTGGTGAGCTCTACGGAAGACCAGCAGGATGCTGGTGACATTTTATAGCTGCCCTCTATATGAAAGTTCATGTGGGAGGGGTGATGTAAGCCTCATTTACCCTTCAAACAAGTGGATTACTTTGGGAGAAACATTTTCTTTCCAGATAACCTTGCTGCATCAGAGCAGATTCTCATGACGCACTAGCGAAGAATGAAGATTTGACATTAACAGAAGAGGTCCTGCTTGAAGCAGAAGGAAGGGAAACTGTTTCCTGGAAGGTGTCTGTTCTGTGATTTTCAAACATTTTATTTATCTTGGGAGAAGTTCTCTAACTTGTGGGGTTCAGATTCCTAGAACAAGGAGCAGTGGAGCTAATGCTGCCCGCAGCCTATCCAAGGCTGCCTCAAAGACTGTTTTTGACCATGTCGAGAAACTGTTAACCCCTTAGAGACTCAACTTATATGTGACAAAGCTTATTTTCTCAGAACTGAGTCCATCTCACTGACTGAATATCATTCCTTCTCACAACTCTCAAAGTGACAAAGATTACTCTTTGAGGATGCATCAGCCTGTGATAGTACAGAATGGAATGGTAATTTTCCAGAGACACCTCAGATAGCAGGCCTTGGTTGCAGAGCCAAAGATGAATCTTGAATCTGTTAACACCAACTAGAAAACTTAGATATGCTCCCCACCCCCCCCCCAAAAAAAAAAAGGAAAAGAAAGACAAAAAAGCTGCTTTTACCATTGTAAAAGTAGCTGAAAAGGCAGAGAAAAGACATTTCAATTTAGCTGGGTTGTATCACAGTTGCTTTTCTTATAGCAGTAATTTGACAGAGGAATAAAATGAAATTAATTCTGAATTTGTATTGATTGAGATCTTCCACTTGTAGTATAAATATACATAAAATTTGCACATATAGATAAGATTGTAGCAGCCATTTCTTTTATGACCACAACAGCAAACTAAACACCACTTTGTAAGTTCAGATAATGCTGAAAGTTGTACTAGAAAGTGCTTGGTAAGAAAAAAAAAGAAAAGAAAAACCCTGAGTATTTCAACCCTGTGTCACTTGCACAGTTTACACATTAGCAGAAAATTGCTCATAATTTTTTGAGTTCAGAGAGTTATGCTTCTGACATTTAAATACGTGGTGCAAATCTGTAAACCAATACCCTTATTCTAACAATTTAGGAAAGCTTTCAGAGCTAATTGAAGTGTCTGTGTCATTTCTGCATGTGTTTTTCAATATCAAGGGCTGTAACATAGCAAAGGAAATGATTTTGTTGTACAAAGCAACTTTTAAGTGCTTTTAATTAACATTCATTTCCAGGTTGAGTTTGAGTGCTTAAAGACACTTTTGTTAAGCATTCCTGAGGATTCTTCAGTAGCAGTCAAGTGGCAAGTGGCTCTCACAAATGTAAAAGAAGCTTTGGTGAAGGTAAACAAAAATATCCTTCCACTGCTGACAAAATTCCTTGTTTTGTCTGATATTTGGCATATCCGTTCTTTTCCTTCTCATTCATGGTCATGATAAATAGCAGTTCTACGGTTTATGCAAGCACAAAACATACCCTGGGACTTGGAAGAAGCTTGATGTAGAGATTAATGTGGTATTAGCTGAAGTGTTAAGAAAAAAACAAGCAAACAAGCACATGTAGGTGGTGCCAGATGCCTTTCTGCTTGTGCACACATTGTACATTTTGTAATTCCAGATTAAACTCATGTAAACAGGATCAAAATTACTCTCCTGGGCCAGCCTAAAGATCCATATGGGTTACATTTGGACTGTTAAATGTGTCCATGACTGAAAGTGATCCCTACCCTGCAGGCTGAGTGGTCCAGTGTACCTCCGCACAGCTCAGGGATAGTTGCATCAGGAAGAGCATAGTGCATTCATATGGCCTAGCATTTGATCAGGTCTTCTCTGGGTCATGTGTATTGGATCTGTGGCCACAATATTCAGAATAATGTAATTATTACAAAGTAATTATAATTAATATAATTAATTTATAGCATGATGCTATAAATATGGGCTGCATGACATAATGTGTGGCATGTGAGGATGTGGATTGTTTGAGAGTGAAGACTGAACTGAAAGAGTAGAAATTCTTGGGAAGATAGGAAGAAAAAAAGGGTGTGATCCTGCCTGTTAAAGGCAATGCCAGGCTTAGTTACTCCACAATCCACACCTATTATTCCTCTTGCAGGAAGGATAATCAGCTTATTTATTCTGAAAGTGAGCCCAGGAATTAATTGAGAATGATCAGATGATCAGTACCCTGTAGTGAAATGGAGAATTTCATTATTTCATAGTTATATGACTGTTTCGCTGTACCCTAACTCAATATCCTGTCTCCAACAGTCACCAATAATGGGAAATTAAGGAAGAGTACAAAACCAAAATAAACACACAATGACATTTTGCCTTCCTAAGCATTCAATAGTCTGTACTTTAGGCACAAACTAGTTGTGTAAAATAACCCTTGATAGATTTCCACAAATTCATTGAGTCTCTTTTGTCTCATACAAACTTTATATCCTGTGTCGAGAATATCAACAGCTTAACTAAGTGTTAATGTTGTGTCTTATACCTTTTCAGTGCCTCTAACAGTGTTTGGTAATGATCCTTGATAAATGCTTTTAGAAATTCAAATAAACTATTAGCTGCTTTTTCATTGTTAACATGCCAACTGCAGTTTATATTAATATGAATCATCAGGTAAGAATATGAGATATGAAGGTGGAAAAGAAATGAAAAAAGAGGTTCAGATTGGATGCAAGGAAAGACTTTTTCTCCCCAAGGAGACATTTCAGCAGTGGAAGAGGCTTCCCCGAGAGTTTGTGCAGTCTCCATCCTTGGGAGTTCTCAAGACCCAGCTGGATCAAGCCCTGAGCAACGGGGCTGGACCTCAGAACTGGCCCTGCTCTGAGCAGGGGTTGGAGTAGAGACCTCCTGATGTCCCCTCCAAACTGAATTATTCTGTGATCCTATGTTTTTTTCAAGTACCTGTTCTTAGCTGTTGGCTGCTGTTAATACATATGTATTCCAGTTTGCATTATAACCCCACAGACCTCCATGTTGGCATAAATGCTCAGAGACACCACTGCTAGCCTTATTCTGTTAAACGTGACTACGGGTTAAGTTTGGTGTCAAATACTTGTCAAGGTTTATTGTTCAATGTGATAGACCTTTATATGATCACTTCAACAAGGTGTTAATGTACGTAAATCCATGACAAGCCATCAGCAGAAAAACACATTAATTTTACTCTTAAGAGTTAGCCATGAAACATTAAGGAAAACTTTTACACTGGGCAACTGCAAAGTCTTGACATCTTCTGCTATTCTGTTACCCGAAAAAAAAAATATTTCTGATAAATATTATCCAACAAGAAGATAAAAAGCTAAATGAAATCCTTACCTTTTCTGAAAAATGGAAACACTGACTTCTGTTCACCTGCGTCTAGCAGGGTCCAGAATCCTCACATCTTCCATGTTTATAATTTTATATTTCAGCCAATATTGAAACCAGCCTGTTTAAACCTCTGTTTTTATGTGTGTTGTGTTTTACATCTCAAATATCTTTTCTGTCCTCCTGGTGTTCCACTGATGCATTGGTAGAAAGCAAATTTTTCCATTTTCATCTTCAGTCCCTTTCAATCTCATCCAGGGAAAGTCTTTCGTATCTAAGCAGCCTCATACAATACCTCTAACAGCCTTACTAGCTGTCTTGATCATGGGGTCACCTTTATTCCAGATAGGGTCTACCTGAATGCCTTATTTGTTTCCTTTTTATTACCTACAAAGAAGAAATTAATAACAATGATTTTCTAAGGAAATGTAGAATATTTATCAATGGAAATCTTTCAGAACAAGTTAGACAAACATCTCCCAGAAATGATTTAGTTATCGTTGGTGACAAGAGATGAACTAAAATTTGTCATGCTGATTTTCTAGCCCTGTGTTTTTATTATTCTATGTATCAACACTCCTCTAAACTTTACTACAAGCACTTGGACAGATACAGGAGATTGCGTGTGCCTTTTTAGGATGTATCAAGTAATGTTTTGTTACTATGGATATTACTTCCATGTTTGATTCTACTCCTCCAATGCAAAATCTGTTGTGCAGGAAAAGGAGGGAGGTGAAAAGCAGGAAAAGAGGAAATGAAATAGATCATGCCCTCAACTAACACAAAATCACATATTATAATAAACTTCCTTAATGATAATTATATTGTTTTAGCCATCCTGGCAGAATCAAAATGATAGTAGAATGTTTTAGATGCTGTTTTCTGGACCATTTCTGAGAAAACAGATGAACTCCAGGTCAAAATCCCTCTCAGTTCTGGGATAATTTAACTTGTTTCTGGGATTTCCCTAACTCTGGAAGGTTTTATAGCAATCATTTATTGAAAAATGTTGTTCAATGTCAAAGAGTTGTAATATGACATTGTAGGATGAACTTAGAGTAACTCCACTTAGAGTAATAGCATAAGAAACGTTCTGCTGAGTAAAATCATTGGTACTTTCAGCTTAGTTTTCCGTTACCAATGGAGCAATAGGAGATGCTGGCCACTGTTTGCTTTTCATTTCCCTTGCATTTCCTCAGTGTCTGTGACCTGTTTATGAGGGATGCTACAGAGTATGTTCAAAACCAGTAGCCACTCATGATCGTCTTGTCCACAAAATTTGTCTAATCCCTTTTGGAATCTGCAGGTGCTGCCTGTTTTCAAAACTTTCTGTGGCAGAAATTTCCAGAAAGAAAGAAGCACTTACTCACATCTGTTTTAAATGAGTTTCCCGCTTGTTTCATTAAGTGTACCCTAGTTTTTGCATCACTGGATTTGTCATTCAGGTTGTCTTTTGCCTTCATGATTTTGTAAACCTTGAATCCTTGAGTACTGAGATGAGAAAGGGCTGAATGCAATCAGAAACCTGTAATCAATATCTAAAATCAATATTCAGATTATTTAAACTACTTTAAACAGTCAAAAAGATTTAAAGCCCACACAAGAGTAATAATACTGTTTTCCAGTGCTGGATTGATATTATTGAGTGTTGTATTTGAAAAGAAACAGAGCTAAACAAAATGAAGGCACTGAAGGGATATCTAAGGCAATATGGAATACAGCAGCAGTAAGAAGGTGTTTTGAGAGCAAATGTAAAAACAAGGTAATGTCTTTTAGCTATTTTTCCTGACTGAGAGGTTGTATCTGCTTCCTTGTATCTGATAGAGCTTGATAGACTTTTCACTAAATTACTTAATCACATATTGAACCTACTTACACTTTTGGTCTCCACAGCACTTGATAATAATGAGATCCACAATTTAATTTTACTCTGTGTGAAATGTACTTCCTTTTGCTTTATAATTTCTTTGGATGCTCCTATTTCCTGGACTCCAAAAGAGAGTGAATAATTGTTCCCTAATCAATTTCTTCATACCCTTCACAATGCTGTGCAACTCTACTACATCTATCCCCCGCTGCCTGTTTTGCAGGCTGGAGTCCTAGTTTATTAAGTCTTTCTTTATATGAAGACTGTTCCATGTCTTTGATCATCCTTGTTATCTTTCTTTGTACTTTCACAGGCTGTACCTTTCTGAGATAGGATGATTAGAACAGCATGAAACACTCAAGATGTGGCTGTACCATGGGTTTATACAAGAGTGTAATTAAATATTGTGGGGTTTCTAAATTCTTTTGCTAATAATATTTTACATTCTTCCTCTCCTTTTCATTGCTATTGACATGAATCTGATATTTCTATATAGCAGCTCATAATAATGTAAGATGTCTTTACTGAGTAGAATCAGATAATTTATCTCACAGGGTAGGTGTAGCAGTTATCTTTTGGACTATGTGCATTGTTTTCAATCTATTGAATTATTCACTTGCTGCCTTACTGAACAACCATTCCTACAAAGCAACTTTGTGCAACTATTTGCAGCCAATATATTTTTATTTTAATCTCAATTGTTTTGACTCACTACTAAAATTTCCCATTTCACTATTTACTCCTTCAGTATGAATATGTTTGCATGGCAGAGCTCCCAAAAGAGACAATAATGTACCTTCACTGGTAACCTATGTTGAAAACTTCTTACCTTGACTCCTTATATTGAGAGAAACTTCATTGAAACATCTTTTGTACAGCAATGGGAAAAAAATGGAAGGGGGTGAATAAATATTTGAAATATTAGTATGACATAATAAAATGAAATTAAAGCTTGGTAATGTGAGTTAACACACTAGGAAAAAGGAGATCTAAAATACCTACATGCAATGAGAGGATGAGAAGACATTTCATTTGCTTAAAAGAATTACCTAAAAGAGAAGAGAATGATCTATGACTTACATAGTCTATGAGTTTGATAAAAAAATAATTATATTTTGAATTGCACTGGCAGGTGCATCAAGTTGTGGAGCAGAAAAGTTGCAGTATACATGATTTTAGAAGGTCCCTTAGGAGGTCTCTAATCCAATCCCCTGCTCAAAGCAGCATCAAATTAGTTCAGCCCAGGTTTCACACAGCTTTGTCCATGCCTTGAAAACCTCTAAAAAAGGAGGTGCCAGCATTGGTTGGAAATCAGTTCAAATAATAAATATCCTCACAGAATTTTTTTTTCTTATATCCTGTCTGAACCACTCTTATTTTAAATTATACCTGTTGCCTCTTATCCTCCTGTCATGCACCACTGTGAAAAGCCTGTCTTTATATTCTCAATGACCTCACCATAGGTGCTGGGGCGCTGCTCTCAGGTCCCCCCAAAGCTGTCTTTTCTCCAGGCTGAACAAACCTGGGTCCCTCAGCCTCTTCTCATGGGGCAAGTGGCCCAGCCCCTGTCTGGCTTGGTGACTCCCTGCTGGACTAGGTCAAGTTTATCAAGTTGACAATTTCCCTCATTTTATGGATCTTTCAATACCTTGGAGATTTTAGTCTGGTTATCTAATAACTGTTATCATGGATGTAAGATTTATGTAGGAATAAAATTCTATATGTGACTTATAAAAATGTTAGCTAAGCATTTCAGAGATACTGTGATTATTAATAACAATTTCTAACAAAAGGAAGCAAAATTCTAGCAAACTCTTACTTAAAGATAATATGAGAACTGTCACAAGGCTTCTTAAATGAATTCTTTGCTGCATTTGTTAATGTAATGTATTATGTATTTTCACTGAATCTGCTAACGTGAATGAGCCTGACACCTTTAAAGTACTTCATGAATTTCCACATAACATATGGGCAGCATTTGTTATGTGAGTATACACATACACACATATATATGTGTATACACAAGTACATATGGCATCATTGAATATAAAGTCCTGACTATTTACTTTGAATTAATGTATGAAATCACACCTATTCACAATGTGCACAGCAAATACAAAAAGCAGAATATTTTCAAACTTTCATAGGGTATATAATTCAAAGGGTTAATTTTTTGTCCTGCACAAACTGTATTGCCACGGATTTCTCGTTTACGGAAAATAAGATACTTCAAATTTGATTTAGTCAAATATAACTGCAGCCTGTCAGTAATTTGTAGTCAAAGTAAAATTTTCTTGAAACATACGCTCCTCTTTAATGTAATTTTCATGAAACCATCATTCAGGATGTGTGCAGCCTTCAGGTCAGTAAAACACAGATTTCAAAAGACCTTATTCTCCAAGGAAAAAATGTCTGTTTGTATTCCTATTTGAAAGCACACACACAAGTAGTCACCAAACCTACAGCTTCTTTAGACATATCATTAATTTATGTAGGCTTGGAAACTGCAGTTTGGGCCTGATTTAAATCTATGGTGTTCAGCAAAGTGTTTATTCTGATTGGTTCTTTAATAGAAAAGTTTAGGACTGAAATCAGATTGTCTGATTATTATTGTACCAAAGTGATGAAATATATTGAAAGACATTCAGTGTATTTCAGATACTGAAATTAAAGTTCCAGTTATCTACCATAGGTAAAACTTTCCAGAACACAGAAAAATGTTGAATTGGCATTTTTTGAAAGCTTTCCTTTATGAACGTACTTGCTTATTTATTCTTATTTCCAAGTTTTGAGTCGTCACTGTTTCTTTTGTAGGAGGAAGTAATGACAACACTGAAACAGCTTTGAGAGACTATTCTCCGGTTCAGTGAACTGAAAACTACACAACCTCTCTTGAGGTTGTGTTTAAATTTTTGAAGTGGTTATACAAAGTCTTCAAAGATGTTTGCATTAAAATAAGTCAGAGAAGAAAATAAATTGGGGACAAATCTAGCTTATCTTACCCATTTAGTTTGTCCTATGGATATTAGTAAACACTAATTAACATGAAAAAGATGGGAAAATAAATTTTTATTATATCAAATTTATAGCCAGCAACATGTAACACACTTTCATGAAAAATTTTTATTTTAACAGCGTCATATTTAAATCTATTGTTCTGCAGTAATTTCTGTAACAGTCTTTATTTCTGTGGATCATTATTAGATTTCATAGTACTTTTCCATGTTGAGGAGGTGACCTAGAATGTAAGCTTCCAAAGAGATTTTCAGAGAAGAAAGGTGGGGGGCAGGGAGGGGGAGGAGGGAGTATGGGCTTCCAAATGTTTATGACTATTTCCTCAGCAGTTCTTCAATGCTTTCTTGTGCTTCTGATATTTTGGCTAATCTCCGAGTGGATGTGAAAATATATGTGTCAAGAATGAAAGGTAAATCCCCTGTCTCATGCTGACTGTTCCTCCTTGCAAAAAGGAGAAGTGAAGCAAAAGGAGGCTGAATGCTCTTTCCACCTGAACTACAAGGATTAGGAATGAGTTTGCTTCACCATACACATGCTTTTCTGGGTTTCTAAAGAGATAATGGGACACAGATTTTCTTAAATTGCCATTTCAGTGGATGAAAAATTAACTTCCCAGATTTTCAGGAGTTCTGAGAATTAAAGTAAGAAATGTTACCTCAGAATTCAAGAAGCTTCCCAATAACACCTATGTTGTCTGTCAATTCTAGAAATAATCTCTTCTTACAAAGGTTCAGTCAAGAATTCATACAAAAGAACATAGATGACTTCTCTACTTTATGTTATTATCCATGTTTTTCTTATGTAGAGAAGAAATACGAATCTAAATATCTCCTTGGCCCTAACGCCCTAACATTCTTTTAACATAAAAACAGTAAAGCATGTTAAACTCCCCAATATAAAGAAGCTAATGGTGACCTTGTATGTAGAGAAATAAAAAAGTAGTAGAACTGTGATTATTTTCTGCAAATACACTATGATGAAACAAAGCAATGTTAATCTAATCTGAAAATACGAATGCCAATGCCTCTAGCTCTAAAAAAAAGTGATAAATATTTTAATTATATAACATGAATCTTTTACTAAATATAGTGTTGAATATAACACTCAGTAATTTGCAGTATTTTTTGATTAGCATATACAATTCATCTGGGAAAAAATATCACAGTTTTTTTCTTTTTTTGTTATATGAATAAATGGCTGTCAAAAGAATGTACTTTAATCTTGTCTTTAAATAGTTTTTTATGGTGCCTTAAAACCTTATACATTAAAAACTAAAGCCTTATGTATTAAAAAGTACTCACTCCTTTTCAGAAACAATACATCAATACATGTGATATCTGAAATAACTGCAGCATGTTTAGATTATTGTTATTTAAAATAAAAATAAGTATTCAAATCAGCACTGCATCCTTCAGAGCTATCCAAGACTATGGCTCTATGTATGGTTTCACTAATGATAATTTTAAGGCCTTGTGAATTACTTCTTGCTTCACTAATTTAGTACATAGCCTGTGGATGCATCCTGATATATTGCAATAAATATGAGGAAAATAGAAATAAGAAAGAGACCGTCTGTTTTCTACAGTCGTACACACTTTTTACTCAAATAAACAAATACAATCTTCAGTCTTACATTGATGACACACCATGAATGGCAGGGATTCTAAACAGAGTTTTATTATTGCTCATTAGTAAAAATTTTGATCAAAATAATAACGTACTGAGTGGGTATAGCAGTTTATGAAGTAGGTAAATGACAAAATGATTAGATTTCTGTTGTCTGTCTGAAATTTCCCCTTAGGCATATCATTTGTTTGGCAATGAGCTAAAAATGCTTACTACCTGTTTATGTGGTAATAACTATAGTCTTTGCTAAATAAACCCTGAAGCAAAATTCCAGAAGGTTTGTCAGCTTATGGTATAATTATTATAGAGACAAAACCATTAATTCTCAAGTCATTAATGAATATTATTATATTTATTGTTAGTTTTAGAGCTTCTCATCCTTCACTCTGCTTAGCTACTATAAATCTATTCAGATTAGCTGTTGCCTTTAGAGCTATTTAATGAAAATGTTGGTCCAAAGTTTTGTCTCTCTCCTGTCATGTCCCTTGGTGAAAAGTTAATCTCACCATGAGCAGGTCCCATTATTATTCGATTATATTGCATATTTGAGGTGAAATATTTTGACATAATGAAGAGATGTCTTTGAAGATGACATGATCATATGTGTAGGGAGAATATGAATAAGAAATGCAGAGGTTAGTTATTGAATTGGCCATTCAGAGTTAAGGGTTTGCAGTGCTAAGCTATGGTCAGCAAATCTAGGGAAGTGTTGGTGATCAGAAGATTTCTTTACCTGAAACATTAAAGCAGTGACAGGGGAAAATCTGTTGGTGGAAATCAAGATCATCCTTTGATTTGTGAATTTTAATTCACGGTAGTAAGCCTGAGAATGGTAAATAGACATGACCATGAAATTTTATTTTTGCATGTCATGGGATATAGACAAATACAATGAATTAAACTGGCTGTCTTAAACAAAAGGAAAAATATGTAGCAAAATGTTCCTATAAATAATTGCTATGTTGTCATTGATTAGGTCGATGACCAGGTATGATGGTTGAGCCACTGTCACATCTAATTTATTCATGCATGCCTGCCTGGACAGTAACCTTATCTTCCCCTGCAGACCCTGTTTGTTCAGTGGTTGTGTTTTGTCAATTTTTTAGAATATAAGCCATCTGGGACAGTCTCTATCCTTGTGTTATTCCTTTTTGCTATATCCAGTATAGTGGGACTCTAATCCCTGACAGAAAACATCAAGCACTATGCAATTAATATAATTTTTGTTGCGCTTGTACCTTATCTCATCTCCTTTATTTATTTTTTTGTTGATTTTTAAAATTTATTTGAAGATTTGGGGGGTTGGTATTTATTTAATTACTTTCTTTACTATAATGTGGTATTTTTTTTAAGCTCTCTCCTGACTGTATATATATGTATTTATGATGACTAGATCATCTTGTCTGACCTTTAGATTAAGACAGGCCCTTGAATATTAGTCAGTTACAATGTACTGAGACTAATAAATTGTGTTGAACTTCAGACTACATGATACACAAATATATAGGAACTTCAAGTGACAGAAAATTCAGTACCACTTTAGTAAATTTTTCTGGAGATAAAATACTGTCAGTGTTAAAGAATTCTGTCAGGTTTCTTATTTGAATGTTTCTGGCTTTTATACTGAGTCCATTAATCTCTTAAGTTAAGAGTCCTTTAACAGTTATTATTTTTCCTACATGGAAATGTTTATGCACCATGATGAAATGAATTCTTAGCCTTCTCTTTAATAAACCAAAATAAAAACAGGGAGAAACTTTGTTATTATGCTATGTTTTTTCCACATTTTCTTCATTTTGGGGAGTTTTTTTCTTCCTCTTGCATGCTTCTCCATATACTTTGGTTCACTATATTGCTAAGCTATAGTAAGGTCTGAATTTCATTCATTTATACATTTATTTTGAGTTTAATTTCTTTCTATATTTTTCTAGTATATTTCTGAATTTTTTTCTGTAATTTTGTTTTTCTACCTTTGCACCTTTAGTGAGGATTAAGCATTCAGAAATGACTTGAGTAAAGCTATACATCTTACTTAAACAACCCATTTAGTGGGATGTCTGCCTAATTCATTTGTGGCTTGGCCCCTGTAGACCATTCATGTTTTTGAACATTTTCTTCAGCATTTTATGTCTCTCATCTCAGGGCCAACTGACCTCAGAGAAAACTTCCCATTAACTCCACTTTTAATTGATCGATTTTATCCTCTTTTTACAAACTTTTTTCTCCTATTTTAAATGTGCTACCTTCTTGCCTCAGTGTAGTTGATTAAAATTGGTGAGATTTGATTTTGTCTCTGTAGCTTCATGTTGATTTCATCCACAGTCTTCACTACAATCCCTTAAATATCTGTGCTATTTATTGCTCAGGGATTTCCTCTTTTCTATGGACATATCCTAGTAGGAAAGAGTATTATTTATACAATATTTTTAATAATGTACTCGGTAAACTAGAAATTTCAGTAATATTTCAAAAGCCCTTAAGTGGACTAAGCGAGAACAGAAGACAAAGTAGCAGGGAAAAAACAGATATCTTTGAAGTGAGGGGTCTGGGTGAAACAACAGACATGAGGCCCACTTATCATTTAGACTACAAGGTTACTTTATTTTCCTGTACCAACACAATTGGCCTTAAAAAGTGTTTATTTTATGGTTCCTTTATACTGACAGGGTTATGACTAAATGAGAGCACAGACCTAAGCAAAATGTGTTTGAAGTTTTCCTCGTTGAAAACAATGACAAATATCTAAAAGTAAGATCAAGAGCAATTAACAGTCCACAGAAACAATATGAAGATATTATCTTAATTTCTTTTATTTTTACTTTGACCCAAAAGTCAGAGTCAAATATAAGTCTTTTTAAAAAAAAAGTATTTTGTATTCTTTGCAAACTGAAAAGTAATAATACTAAAAAAGCGTATAGTGGAAAGGCTATTTAAATAAAAATTAAAGGTTTGATTTTTAAATAAAACTGAACAAAAAATTCAAATCAATAATATAAGAAAACATAATAATATTTTATAGTTAACTATTTAAAGACTTTGGAAATGTATAATCCATTGAAGTTAATAAATTCATCATGACCGAGACACTTCATTCAATACATATATGGGGTTTGGGGAAGAATAATAATTTGTCAAAGTATTTCTGAGGTAACAGAATATGTTATTTCATTTTTCATGCACAAATGGGTTGATAGCCATGTATTGAACCTGTATAGCAAAACACTCAGGTTTGAATTCCTATGAGTGAAAGAAGACAAGAAGAGGAGGAGAAGCACAGAAAAAGGAATAAAAAAATGTCAGATAAGAAAAAGAAAAGAAAACATAAACTATTTCAGAAAGAGACAGTTTACTGGAGAAAATTGGGAGGAACTAAAATGACTGAAAAGTCAAAGTACAGAGCATAGGTTTTTATTTCCACACAATGGAGCCTAGAGAGAATTGACTCAGCTTTATTGCAATAACACACACGAAAAGCTTCACTGGCACCAATCTAATTACATACTGTTCTTTAGAAGAAAAACATCCTTAAAGTTACTTTCGGTGATGCTAATGACCCTGAATACCTGCCCATAACAATTGTATTGTTGTGATAAAAATACATCTACAACTATTTCCTTTTTTCTAAAAATTTATTCTGAGAACTGAGTTCTGACAAGCATTCACATTTAGAACATATTATCTAGAAATTCACCAAAATCAAAATGTTATGAACTGGAAGGCAACTGAAAAATTCCAAGATTGATGATGTAGTTAAGTTTCTTCATTTTTGTGCACTGCGATCAAATATTTGAAATAAGACTTTATTCCCAGAGCCATATCTTCTGCAATCAGAGTTGAATATCAGAATAAAGGAATGGAAATGTCTGTGGTATCATCACAGAGTAATTTGCACCTTTGCATTGTTTACTTTCATTTCTTCCAATCAACTGTAATTACATAATTGGAAGCAAAGTGAAATACAAACTCCTTTCAGATATTTTAGAAATGAAATAGCATATATTCTAAATTAGATGGTGAATTCAGCTACAGGCAAATCATATTTTCATAGCAGCAGTAAAACTTTTGAGAGAGATTTTCATTTAAGAAGGTAATAAAAAATCAGAAAAGAAGTATTAGTCTTTTCAGACTACTTTGCAAAACCTACACTGACAGTTTGCATGCCTTGGATTCAAATATTTCAAAGCTTATTTTAGAATCTAATTTTGAGTTTGAGGTTTCTGATTGCAGCTGAGTCTCATCCTCTTGGCCATGACATTTCTGCAAGACAAAAAAGTGGTATCAGTTAAGCTGTCCCAATTAAAACAAAAATAGATGAAACTTTTTTTCATGATGGATTTGTAAGTAATGGTCCCAGACTATGACTGACTGCTTTGGAAATGGTTGTTCTACAAATATCCCTCCAGTTACGAATGTTTGAGATAGGAAATGGAAGACTTAATCAATTTTATTAGCTAGCTCTGGCAATTTTAGGCATTACTGCAACCTTTGTTAGTGGAAAATATGCTGGAAAATATGTAAGACAAGTTTCTGCAAATTTTGGTCTCCTAACCTCTTTTTGCCTTTAAAATATCCATTTTTCTAGTGGTAGAAAGCATTATTTACATCATATTACATATTTATAATCTGCTTTCTATGTAATAGACAAGATATGTTTTCTGCCCTGAAAAGTAGGTAAGTGGCAGGAAAGAAGTGACAAAGAGTGAATGACAAAAACATTCAAGGAAAAAACAGTCAAGGAGTTCCTGATGATGAGGGAAATGACAAGAAATATGCTGAATGGGTATCCTGTGAAAAACTACTATAGCTTAACAGCTAATATAAAGGATAAAAAAACCATGAAATGCTACTGTAGTGTTAGGTTTTGTTAATTAAATAAATCACAAGGAATCAACAGATAAAATTGTTAATTACAGAGGATGAAATGAGCTAAGACTAATAGACATTATAAAATGTATATAGCCTTCACTGTTGAAAGGCTGAAGTTTAGAGTCAAGATCTCCAAATATTGAAGTGATACAAAAATCATTTTCACTCAATTTTTATTTAGCATAGATAAACACATGCAACTTTTCCATTCTGATTTCAGTTTCTGGTAAAAATCTTGATTTAAACCAGACAACTCTCTTCCTAATTACAAAACAATCCACAGAGTAAAATGACTATGACTTTATGCAGACAGTCTCATAACAACTACCATAGTACACTCATGTACACACTCATGGTACTGTATTTCACACAGGAACATTTGCAAGATCATGCACTAGTTAATTATTAGCACCATGAAGTTAATTTTAGTTGGATGAATATTAAGGAGCAAGGTGAGATAAGGAGTGTGATTAACATAGGACAATCATACAACCCAGCACAGTTTCACACTTTCAATCCTTCTCGAGTGTTACCTCATGATTACTAAATAGCTTGCTTAGTTGTGGCTTATTCTCCCCTAACAGTTCTATTCTGAAAAAAAGGTATGTCAAACTGTTGGAAAAAGATGAGGTTAACAGTTTGAAATACTGAACAGCAGTGCAGAACTGTGTACACACAAATTAATTCATCCCTTAGCAATAATCTAGCAGCCAATCAGAATTCTCCCTTAATCCAAATAGTTCTATAATGCACTCTAAATCATCAAAGTTCAGGTGTCTTACGCTATTTAAATGAAAAGTAACAGGGAATTTTAATCTTAAGATTATTGAGTATTTATAGCAGTGGCTAGGGGGTATCACCTAGCAACAACATGGCCCACAGAGTAAATCTAATAAACTGCAGCTCATCCTTTCTGTCATCAATGATCAAATAATCAAGAAAGGAAAAGCACAAGTAGTGATGACATTGAGAGAATCTAATGGTAAAGTACAGGAGCATTTTAGGAGACAAAGAGTGTGTTTAGATAACAGAATATAGTCTGCACAATAATTAGGATAAGGCAAAGCTGGTTTTCAGCCACAGTAAGCTGAATGGAAAGAAAAGATTGAAGTGGGGGGGAGGGGGAAGAAAACTGGAGGAAGAAGATAAACGATTAAACATGGCAGATATAGGGATTCGGGAAAAGTAAATAAAATAAGATGCTGTCAAGGCATCTTTCCTGGGCAGACTTCTAAAAGAGAAGGGCAGAGAGATTAAAATTTTATCAGATAGCTTAAGAGATTATGGTAGTTGTACCTTAAAACATAAAAGCTACTTTGCAGAGCCTCATGCAATTCAGCAGGATGCTGTCGGGTCAAAACTGATATCAGCAAGGCACTGAGGATAAGCTTGAAGTTATCACACTGTAGAAAGGAGAAAAGTTCAGCCCAAGATTTACAATAAGTAAAAAAATAAAAACCTTGCACCAGGGTTTGCAGCAGATAAAAAATGCATTAGAAATGTGTGTAATTACAGTTAAGCACTTGTCATCATTTTGGAAAGGTGATATTTACTCAGGCTTACACTATACAGAGACATCTCTGCTTTTTTCCGAGTCCGTGGTGCTGAATTCCACATGCAGGTTCACTAAAACCAGGGGGACCTTTCTGTCTGAGAGTATTTCATATTCCACACTAAAGATATCTACAGGACCTCAATTGATGAAATAATGGTAAAAGCACATATTCATAGTCACAGGAAACTGTACATGCTTCATAGCTTTCCAAAGCACTGAATTTCCTCTTTGTTATATTCAGCTCAAACCAGTCAAATGAATGTCAGACAGTAACTCTGGCTAATAATAACCTGAATCGCTGGTCCCTGACAAAATGCTTCTGAAACTCCTATATTGTTAAGCTTGTCCTAAAACACTTTCTGCAACAGGTAGTGCTCCATGTTAGTGTCAATGCCATTGTTTGAGCTACCTGGACGGACGTCGCTAGAGAGCCTTGTGAAGAACTCTTGTCTCCCTGTGGTCAAGGAATAAGTGGATGTGAAAAATAAAAAATGAAATGAAGGCATCCCTAGGTAGAAGGGAAGTGCCATCTTATCTTTAATCACACTTGCCTCAGCACAAGCATATAATGTAATTATTTGAAACACTGTCAGTTTATTTTAACCAATTTATGAGTCAGAAACAGTAAATGACACTTTCAAGGCTCAACAATTTTCACATATTCACCCAAGATAATGATACTTAAGACTGTAAGAAGAAAATATATATCATACATTATATAGGGAAGAGTTTATTCATGTTAGAACTAAAATAACAGCTGTTCATCATAAACTATG
Organism: Aquila chrysaetos chrysaetos; assembly: GCF_900496995.4. NCBI lineage: Eukaryota > Metazoa > Chordata > Aves > Accipitriformes > Accipitridae > Aquila > Aquila chrysaetos. The sequence goes on from NC_044004.1 coordinate 21,342,634, forward strand.
TTCCTCCTTAAAGCAGAGACTTATTCTAAATTAGTTCTTTGGAATAGTAGGAACTATAAACAATTGTTTTGCATAGGATAAAAGAGCATTAAAATATTATTGAACACTTAGGACTTGAGTCAGTTGGTCATATATAGATGTCTAATACCATTTGACAGTATGAAAACTCTCTGGTCCCCAGATCCAACCTTAGAAGCGTATAAGTTTCCTGCAGGCATTGTACTATCTGCCACCCTATGCAGATACCTTGTTTACCCTAGAGTATCTCAAAAAATGTGTGGATAAATGAGTTAAGCCTCAATTTCAGCAGATTTAAAATTGATATTTAATCCCCAAAACAGGCCAAGAGTTTTTTAGAAGCTAACTTACCATTCAGAAATGGAACACAATATTACTTAGAGCCAGAAGTTATCCTTAATCATTAAAAATAGTCTCATATTGCCCTGCACAGTAGAAAACTTCCCCTCTGCAGAAGGGCACTTCAATGAAAGATTTAGGTAACTAAAATAATGCTATGTATTTATAGTGATAACTGAGAAACCTGAATCTGAAGTGGTGATTCAGTCTCCCCCATCATCCTCTCAGTTGCTGCGTTGACACATTAGGAACTTCAGTCTTTCAATGTAAAGATCTGTTGGTTTTTACAGCTCTTCTGTGCAGACCCAGAACTCCTTTAGTCTGTTTAGCTCATTATCTCACTTTCATAAAAATGCAGAATGAATTTTTTTTCTGCAAAAGTAGCCTATTGGAAGAAAAAGCCAGTGCATACCAACAGGAGCTGGACGCACCACAAAATGTTTCCAAAGCTACACATGGTTGGAAGGTCACATCATTTAAAGAAGATATGAGGTACAGATGATCAAGAAGTAAGAAAACAAATTAAATTCCCTTCTCATCTGGAGTGGGGCAAACCCCATAATACTGATTTCTGTGAGAATTTCTGGTATACTCTAGAATTGGCATGCAGAGAGAAAAAGCATTCATAACCTCTGAAGCTGGCACAGGATACAGGAAGCTGGGCTTGTTTCATGGGCCAAAGTCTAGGTACAAATAAAACAAAAAGAATAGCAAATCAGGTCTCAGAATAACTGTGGTCATACTGATTGTGCAAGATGAGACTAGGCAGAAAGTAATTAAGCTTACAACACTGTCTGGCTAGGAGGGCACATTGCCATCTTCTGTTATCTGTTGAAGAGAAAGCTGTCAGTACAAAATGGGATTTTGTTCAAATATGCAATGGTAGTAACCTTGTAAGCGTTACGTAAATGCTATATGAATAGGGCATATCAGACAGCTTAGATGTAGCTACAGTTTCTAAAAACTGGTTTTGAACCAATCTTACTAATTCAGCATGCAATTTGAGATATTATACAAGGCAGTAATAGATACTTTTCTGCCTCTTCTCTCTTCTCCCCCTTCCCCTGCTACTAGTAGAATGAAAAGTTTGTAGTGAATATAAGAAAATCAGAGAGAGGTAGAAGCATGTAAAATTCTATATAAAATACAAACCTAGTTGCTGATACTAATCTGAAACAACTGTGTCGCTTCTTTTGTGTGAGTGTTAGAACATCTAACAGCCATTTATAGGACCTAAAGCTAATTGGACAGAGGTCTTTTATATGAAATCTCTGGGTCTTGGGTATTTAAGGTTTTCTGGGAAAACAGAAAAGCACCATGTGATTCATAAAACTTAAGAAGCTGATATGGACAAAAAAGACAACAGTATAAATTATGCATAATTTACATCAATGTCCACTTTATATCAATCGAAAGGGAGTCTGTGCTGCTTATTTTAGGAGAATATCCACTAAGCTGCATTTAAGAAGTCTTTCACATAAGCTCTAGATTAATATAAGATTTCAATACTATACTTGATAGAACTAACCTAGGATAAGAAAAGCTCATTAATGCCTTTCTAAATGACAGTAATATTTTTTTAAACTGGCTCTTGCGTTTGGGGAAAATTTACTTTCACCGCCGCCCCCAACAAAACAACTATAATGAATTCAGTCAAATTTCAAGGTCACAACTGATTTTTACTCTGGATGTATATTTTTCTCTGCTTTTGAATATTCACTCTGGTTTCCTCTCATACTCCCTCTAATTATTCATCTTCCATTATTTGTAATGGGACAGTTTATTGTGTTCAACTTAGCACAGTATGATTGTATTTTATTTTAGAATTTATTGCACAGAATTCCCTGTGCTATAAATTATTAAAAATGTCTTTTTTTGTTGGGGTTCTCAGATTATAGTAGGGAACCCCAGAAATGTTAATGATTATGAGATTTAGAAAATGCAATGGAAGCAAATCATACTTTAGCACTAACATTGGTCCATCACACCACCTTTTGGTTTATTCTCCAAAGACTAATGTTAAAAGTCCCCTGAATTTATGATGGTCCTTTCTTAATGTCACAGCATGTCAAGCTGGCTAATCAACATCCATCTTAGGCACTTTTCCAGACTGATCATGTTTGTAGAAATTAGGTGCTTAAAATTGTGACAAGCTGAATAGGGAACAACTAAAAAAAGTAAATAAAACCCCAAAAGGACAGAGCACTGCTTAAATTCTTCTTCCTCTTCAAGACTTGAATCATGTATGCTTTGTGAAAAGACTGAACCTGCATCTCCCAAAGGAATACACTAAGATATAAATTTGAGTCATGCTCACTCCTGAATGTATTTGATCTTAGGTTTTACTACTGGACATATGGAAAAACTGGACATATTTGTTTGAACCCCCTCAGACACAGAGACTGAAATCACATCTTTTAGACTCTACAGAAATATTCTGGAGCTAAAATACTGAGTAGAAACAGGAATCATAATATGTTTAAAGAAGGTGCTATATTTTTAGAAGCCCTATGTTGAGATATTCTCAGAGCACTTCCATCAGATCAGACCCTGTCAATAGAAGACAGGCAGAAAAATGTCTTTTTTATGACTTCTAATGGTCCTCAGAGCAAATTATATCCTAAACACCAGAAAGTATAGACGTGTGTGTGTGTGTGTGTAATTTTAGGGGCCTAAGAACCTTCAATGTCAGAAGCTAGGGCCGCTGCAGTATTTAGGTGTTTCTGAGGTCAGCTGGCACATGAAGGATATGAGCCAATTCTGCATTCAGTTATCTAATCCTTCTGAGGTACCATCACACATGAGTTAGTTATTAGATGGATCTGGACTAGTTAACAACAGAGAATCAGTACCCCAAACATGTGCAGCTGCTATACAGTTTTCCTAAAAGTCCTCTATAATTTTTCATTCCTTGGGGAAAAAAAAAAGTTTATACATGCTTTAGGGTTTCTGCTTATGCTCAGCCTGAACTTTATGTATGCAAGGGCAGTGAAGAGCATGGAGGAATTCAGAATTTACCTTCCTATAAGTCCTGACAACAAGCCTCTGCTGGAGATAGTGTACAGAAAGGAGTGAGTTGACCTGTAAATCATATTAAATTATGCCAGGTATCCTGTTAGTGTATTGCAACAGTGTCAGTGTGCTTACAGTTAAACTGATCTCCAGATTTGGACTTAAAAGAGGGATTTTTCCTCTTGTCTTGCTGACAGGGACTTATATTTATTGATATTGGATGTTTTGCATGTGCTTTCTTCTGTAGTATGGGAGATTAACTGCTTCCTTGATTTATCTGGTTGTCTTATAAAATTCCTGCTAAAGCAGGGACTTAGGATGCCAGGAATGTTCCTCATCTCACCTGCTGTTTTCTAATGGCAAATTAGAACTCTGAGCTTGTGCTTATAATTGTGGGACCTAAGTTTGATACAGAGCACAGAGTGGTGGATGATGCGTGAGGGCATAGGCACTTGATGTTACAGACAAAAGACAAAACTAAAATGCTTTGTGAGGCCTATGACTGAGAAGAATTGGACTCAGGTGATCTAGAAGATCCCTACCAGGCAACCATTCCTAAACTCTGCTTTCTGGCCACTTTTGAATCCTTCCCAGGAACTCAAAGACATGGAAAGAAGAGAAAGAAAAAATTTAAAAGTAGCTATAGCAAGGAAGTCACAGCCTTAAAACAGTTTCTTCTGCTCTATTTTCAAAGGCAGTAGCTTTTCCATCACTGGAAGAACAAAGGACTTTCAAACATTTATATCTTCCTTCTTTACACATGCTACTGTAATAAACATTTTTAATGAGAAATAACGTCTTAAAAATAACAATAAAATTTAATGAAAGTGTCATGATTTACAACAAAATTCCAGAGGTAGTGCAGAAATATATATTAGAATCTAATATCAGGATTTTGATGTGGAGCAGACTGTTAAAAGAAGTTTCAGCACACTGGAAAAACTGGCAATTCTTGACCCCAAATAGTTAGAATGGTATGCCAAAAAACCCCAATAGTAGTAAGAGACTATTTCATGCCAAATTGACTCTGTATCCCTTTCTAACCATTTTGGCTGCTGAAGAAGTAAGGAGTGTTTGGTTGATTAGTCTATAACAGAAACTTATGACAAATCTGAAATTGAAATGTGTTTTGCATTTGAAACTGTTTTCTGTAATGAAGAGATAGTAGGGTCAAAATGGAGAGACATTCTTTCTTTGGCAGATATCAGAATTCAGTATATCGGATAATAAACAGAATTTTACTTAGAACTCACAAGGCTGTTTAAACTGATCAGCTTTCCAAGGAATATCATAGAGTCATAGAATCACAGAATGGTTTGGGTTGGAAGGGACCTTTAAAGGTAACCTAGTCCAAGTCCCCTGCAATGAGCAGGAACATCTTCAACTAGATCAGGTTGCTCAGAGCCCCGTCCAGCCTGACCTTGAATGTTTCCAGGGGCATCTATCACCTCTCTGGGCAACCTGTTCCAGTGTTTCACCACCCTCGTGGTAAAAAAATTATTCCTTAGATCTAGTCTAAATCTGCCATCTTTTAGTTTAAAACCATTACCCCTTGTCCTATTGCAACAGGCCCTGCTAAGAAGTCTGTCCCCATCTTTCTTATAAGCCCCCTTTAGGTACTGGAAGGCTGCTATAAGGTCTCCCTGGAGCCTTCTCTTTTCCAGGCTGAACAACCCCAACTCTCTCAGCCTGTCTTCGTAGGAGAGGTGCTCCAGCCCTCTGATCATTTTTGTGGCCCTCTCTGGACCTGCTCCAACAGGTCCTTGTCTTTCCTGTGCTGAGGGCTCCAGAGCCGGACGCAGTACTCCAGGTGGGTTCTCACCAGAGTGGAGTAGAGGGGCAGAATCACCTCCCTCGACCTGCTGGCCACACTTCTTTTGATACAGCCCAGGATACGGTTGGCTTTCTGGGCTGCAATCGCATATTGCCAGCTCACATCCAGCTTTTCATCCACCAGTACCTTCAAGTCCTTTTGCGCAGGGCTGCTCTCAATCCCTTCATCTCTCAGCCTGTACTGATACCAGAGGTTGCCCTGACTCAGGTGTAAGACCTTGCACTTGGCCTTGTTGAACCTCAGGAGGTCCACATGGGCCCAATTTTTAAGCTTGTCAAGGTCCTTCTGGATGGCATCCTGTCCCTCAGGCATGTCAACTGCACCACTCAGCTTGGTGTAGTCTGCAAACTTGCTGAGGGTGCACTTGATCCCACTGTCTACATAATTGATGAAGATATTAAACAGTACTGATCCCAGTACGGACCCCTGAGGGACACCACTTGTCACTCACTGATCTCCATCCAGGCATTGAGCTGTTGACCACTACTCTGGATGTAGCCATCCAGACAATTCCTTATCCACCAAACAGTCCATCCATCAAATCTATATCTTTCCAATTTAGAGAGAAGGACATTGTGGGGGACTGTGTCAAAGGGCTTACAGAAATCCAGATAGATGACATCCATAGCTCTTCCCTTGTCCACTGATGTAGTCACTCCATCACAGAAGGCCACTAGGTTGGTCAGGCAAGATTTCCCCTTGGTGAAGCCATGCTGGCTGTCTCGAGTCATCTCCCTGTCCTCCATGTGCCTTAGCATAGCTTCTAGGAGGATCTGTTCCATGATCTTCCCAGGTACAGAGTTGAGGCTGACAGGTCGGTAGTTCCCAGAGTCCTCCTTTCTACCCTTTTAAAAAATGGGTGCAACGTTTCCCTTTTTCCAGTCACTAGGGACTTCACCTGACTGCCATGACTTTTTAAATATCATGGAGAGTGGCTTGGCAACTACCTCTGCCAGTTCCCTCAGGACTCTGGGATGCATCTTATCAAGTTCCATAGACTTACCTATGTTCAGGTTCCTCAGGGGGTCTTGAACCTGATCTTCTCTTACAATGGGAGGGACTTTGCTTCCCCAATCCCTGCCTTGAGGTTTATCCACTCGAGATGTGTGGGAAGGGACATTGCCAGTGAAGACTAAGGCAAAAGTTGTTGAGTACCTCAGCCTTCTCCTCATCCGTTGTTGCCAGTTTGTCAGTCTTGTTCATCAGGGGGTACACTTTCTTTGAACTTCCTTTTCTGGCTGACATACCGGTAGAATCCCTTCTTATTATTCTTTGTGTCCCTTGCCCAGTTCAGCTCCAGCTGTGCCTTGGCCTTCCTGACCCCATCGCTACACAACCAGGCAGGGTCCCTACACTCTTCCCAGGATACTTGTCCCTGCTTCCACTGCCTGTGCATTTCCTTCTTGCCCTTTAGTTTGACCAGCAAGTCTCAACTCATCCATGCCAGTCTCTTGCCTTCCTTTCCTGATTTCTTACACATGGGGATCAAGAGCTCTTGTGCTCTGTGGAAAGCACCCTTGAGTATCTGCCAACTCTATTCTGCTCCCCCATCCCTGAGGGCAGTTTCCTAAGGGGTCTTACTGAGTAACTCCTTGAACAGGTGGAATTTTACTTTCCTAAAATTCAGGGTCCTGACTTTACTCTTTGCCTGTCCCATATCCCTCAGGACTGTGAACTCCACCAGTGCATGAACACTGCAACCCAGACTGCCTGCAATCTTGACATCTCTGATTAGCTCACTTGCACTGGTGACCAACAGGTCTAGTAATGCATCCCCTCTAGTAAGGCTGTCTATTACCTGGCTTAAGAAATTATTCTCCATGCACTGCAGGAGTCTCCCAGATTGCCTACGTTTTGCCGTGCTACTTTTCTAGCAGATGTTGGGGTAGTTGAGGCAGGATGAGAGGCTGCGAGCGTGATGCCTCCTGTAGCTGGAGTAAGAAGGCTTCATCAATAGGCTCCCCTCTATCCAGTGGACTGTAGTAAACATCAACCACAAGGTTCCCTTTGTTGCCTTGGTCTCTAATTCTTACCCATAAGCTTTCAACCTTGCTCTTGGCTATTCTTCAGAGACAGCTCTTCACAATCTATCCATTTTTTGACATAGAGGGCAACCCCTGCGCCCCACCATCCTCCCCTATTCCTTCTGAACAGCTTGTAGCCATCAATAGCCTCACTCCAGTCATGGGATTTGTCCCAATAAGTTTCAGTAATGGCAACTAAGTCATAGCTTTCTAGCAGCACAGTGGCTTCCAGCTCCTTGTGTTTGTTGTCCATGCTGCATACATTGGTGTAGAGGCACTTCAGCTGGGCTGCTGGCTGTGCCACCTTTTTAGAGGAGCACACCTTAATTCCTTTGAGGTATTTTACTGGTGTTCCCCTGTTGGCTCCTAATACCTAAGGAGCCCCTGGCTCACCTCTGTAAGACTTCAACTATGCTCCAGTGTACCTAGCAAGTCTCAGAGCATCAGGCTGAGGGCCCTTGCTAGCACCCGATCCCTCTAACTTTGGTGTGTTGTCCCATGGCTTGTCACGGGTGAGTCTGATATTATCCCCCTCTTCCTTCATGTCTAGTTTAAAGCTCTGTCAGTCAGCCCCGCTAGGTCATGAGCAAAGAACTTCTTCCCCCTTTGAGAAAGATGAATCCCACCTGACGCCAACAGGCCTGGTGCTGTGTAGACCATCCTATTATGAAAAACCCCAAAGTTCTGGTGGTGACACCAGCCACGGACCCATGTATTAATAGACTGGGTCCATCTGTTTCTTCCAATATTGTTGCCCACAACTGGAAGGATAGAGCAAAAAATTACCTGTGCTCCAGATTCCCTTACCAACCGTCCCAAGGCCCTGAAGTCTCTTTTGATTGCCCTTGGACTATACATTGCAGCTTCATCACCCCTCACATGGAAGAGCAATAATGGGTAACAGTGAGGGCCTTACCAGGCTAGGAAGTCTCCTAGTAATGTTCTTAACCCATGCCCCAGGGAGGCAGCATACTTCCCTAAGAGGAGGGTCTGTCCTGCATACTGGACCCTCTGTTCCCCTCAGAAGGGGGTCACCTACAACTATAACCCATCTTTTCATCCTCGTGGAGGTGATCATGACACAGGGGGTAGGCCTTTCTGACATTGGCAACACATCTGGTGTAGATGGACCGTCATCCGCATCATCAGCTGACTGACCTTGCACATCCAGAGCCTCATATCTGTTCTATAGAGGCACCTGGGAAGGCAAGGAAGGCAAAGAGGGTGTTCGCTTGCTGCCCCGAGCATAGACTTACATCCACTGACTCCTTTCCTTTAAGCTACAGTCTTCTACCTGGTGGGGGGAGGATGCAGGATCCCCTTGATCTTGTGGTTTTTTTCTGGTGTGTGTTCCTGTTTCTGTCTCAGGGAGGGCACAGCATGGTTCCACCAGTCTATCAGCAGAAGGTCAGATTGTGATACTGCCAAAAACGATGGGTTACTCATATTTCTATCAGAGGTGAATTTTAGGTGCATTACTGAAGCAACTAGTGTTTATCTTCTGTGAAAAGGAAAATTATGGATCTGCTAAAACTATAGGTAACTACAATTTAAATCCAGAAATTCAGAGCAAGTATTCACATAAGTATTCACATATTCTAAAGACTATAGAAAACTATATTTGTTTTCAATTCCAGGAATGATATCCTTCTCCCAATCTTAGAGATAATTAGAAAGCATATTATTTGCCATTTCATATTCCACAGTATAATTAAAACAAGTGAAACTGTCAAATTGTTTTTTGAAAAGTACATGCAGAATAGTCCACATCAGAAGACCAAGGCCTGGAAATTCTTCACATCAGCAATGTGATATTTTATTTGAATATCTGTATTTTCAGATATAATTGATGGATTGAAATCTAGCGGTTTAGGATAAAAGATATGAAAGAAGAAAGATGAAGTCTGAAAAAATTGTTTTCTTTCTTGAGTAAGGAATGTCTGTCTATTACTCATTAAGGCAAAAGGTAGGAACAGATGTTATGCTTTTTTAGACAACAATAATGTTCTCAGGAGATGGTGGTTTGCTGGGAAAATCTGAGAGTCCTTATACAGTTATTGTATCTAAGAATTTATGTAACAATACAAGAATAGCTGCAAGAAACTATTGTTGCAACTATTGAAATAGCTGGATTTTAGTGTGGGATGAACTTGTGGAACTGTAGAAAAAACTATTTCTGTAAGCATCAGATCTTCCACAAAACAGTGCAATCTGTCACTCCAGTCACCATCAAGTATCATTCCTTCTTAAAAGGATGGTAATAGAATCAGCTAGGGAATTTGAGAAGACTTAAACACACTTTTGTTTGTAGTTAGAGTGCTGAAGTTTGTTTTGTATGAATTTACTGTCTGGAACTTTTCCCTCATATCTAAATGTACTTTAAATTCTCAATTTTAGAACAAAAATGTGTACAAATTAACTTATGTCCTTATTCTTAATTAATCAGTCTGTTCATTGTCCATCGAGCTTTTACAGCATTTCTGTCAGCAGCAACTGATGTTTTGAAAAGAAATTGCACCAAGTTTTACTGATATTGTTAAATTAATATTCAGGTAGAAATTTACCTACATAACACTTTCTGACACACATGCCACTCTGTTTCCATTATTTCTTCTTTTTTTGTGCCTCTTGAGTGTCTGCTAAAAACTATAGAATATGTTGGAAGGCACTTCAGTAATAAGTATATTAAGAGAAACTATATGATACACGTAATGTGTATGATACACATTATTCAGCAACGGCATAAATTAATACATTCTTGAATGTTATTGCTTGTTATGATTATTCAGTTACATACTAAATATTGAAATTTTATTTTTCTGTGTATCAGATTGGTGGATCTGCTGTATATAATGCTGGGAATGCTCAGTGGTATTGCTCCAGTTTTATTCCAATAATCCCTGGGGTTTGTCCCCTGAATAATGCAAAAAATATTCTACATTTATCTACAATTAGTTTAACAAATTGCAGGCAGTATAGGTAACATTTTTTTTCTTTCAGTATGCATCTGGTGTTGATCTTTCATTAAAGGAAAGGAGAAAATCCTAGTGAATGATAATAAAAATAAATACAAGCAAACGCCAAAGCATTTTTATATAGTCCAACTGAAAGCAAGTATTTTCCTGTGTAATAAAAACAATAGTAATTAATCTTGTTTGCTGATTCAGATAGTTTAGATTCTAATACAACAGCAATGTCCTTTTGCTGCATTTGCTGATAATTTATTACCAGTAAATTATGCCATGATTAATCAATGTAAGTGCAATAATGTAAGTACTGTTATTCTGTCATGTTATTTGCATGCACTGTGACTTTCCGAAGTGTGCTATGTCAGACATAATCAGTAGGTGAAGAAAATTAGTCACATGATAGCAGCATTTATACCTCCAAATTAGACTGTCAAATACCTTTTGGATGTTGCATAGCTGTCTGTACAAAGGTAATGAAAAAAGTCCATTGAGGGCTATCAGATAAGAAAATGTTCTGTGTTGAATTCTCAGAGGGAGTTTTCTTAAACCTCTGGAATACTGTTCACAATATTAGCTACTGTCCTGAATGATTAAGGTCAAATTTCAATGGTTCTTTTTAGTTCACTAGATCAAATGTAACTCCATTAGCATTTTTACAATGTAGATCACTGAGATTAAATTATTTTGTGTATGTTTGGAAGTATTTTGTAGAAACAGCTTATCCTATACATCCTCCCAATCCCATCAACAACAACAAAGCAAGCAAGTAAACAAACCAACCAACCAATCAACAAACCAAAGTATTAGATTTTATGACTAGCAAGACAGTGTGGTACATTAAAGGACAAGGAATCTTGGGCTAGAATTTCAAAGTGCTAACAGGTGAAATAAATATGGATGCATATAAGTAGCAAAGAGCAGTATAGCTGTTCACACCAGTTTCACAACAGATGCCTTTTGAAGTGCAGTAGATTTTGCAGAAAGTACCTTCCATAGACTCATGTCCTTCCACTACAGAACAATTTTGGAGATATGCAGATGTAGATATTACTGAAGTCCTGCCTTGTTGCCTCAAAGTCAAAGACAGCACTCCTGTAGCAATATTTCTCAACATAATAACTGGTAGAGGGCTACCAATGTCATCCATTGAATCAGGATGTTTCTCAGGATGCTTTTGAGTGAGAAACAACAGATGTGTTAGATCTGTGTCTCATGGCAGAGGCACAGTTTAATGTATGGTCTTTGGTTGTTTAGTAAACAAATGTCTGCTCATATAACATATGCAACTTCATATTCCAGTTCCTGTTTGGCTTTGTGTTCTTACTCCTGCCATTACCTTCTTCCTCTACGTGTCATACCTCCTGCCAGCTATATGCCAAATCCTTTTATAGTCAATTTACAGCTGTTTGTGTTCTTTTGAGAACAAAACTTCAAAACCAATCCAAGAGTAAGTTATCTGCTCATTCAGTATCAGTTTTCCTTAGAAAGGCCATTAGTATGACTTTGTAATGGCTCTCATTTGTACCAGGACAAGAAATCAAGTAAGCATGCAGGGATGGAACATACAGTAACTCATGAGGCAATCTTTGTCTATAACAATTTATAATGTAATTCACACAGGTCAAAAGCCTGTTTGTTAGCATGCACGGCTTGGGAGAAATGGAGAAAGAAGTCCCCTGAACCAAAACCAAATCAAAATTTCCTAGTCATCAAAAGAAAACATCAGCTGTTTACCTTTCTTAAAACTTCATTGTCTTTTCTATTGGTTTTGATCACAGGTAACCTACATCCAAACATTGCTCAAAAGTCTTCTCTGAGATTATCAGAAAGCAACTGTACTTTACTTTTAAATGCAATTGTGAGGATTACACATACTCAGTTATCAGATACATATCAAACGCTATAAGGTTCAACAGCACTTTGCAAGAAAACATTGAGCTGCACTGTCTAGATGATGTCTTGTAGCTGTTACTATTGATTTCTTCACAAATGCATATTTAAGGAAGAATAAAGAAAATGAAGGAGAAAAAAAGGAGTGAAGGAGTAGTGAGTGGACAAACTTTCAAAATTAGGCAGAAGACTGAAGCTTCACGAACCTCTATTATGTACAATATTAGTTTGGTGATTACATTCCTTTTCTACAGTTGTCAGGGGTCTGATTCATCCTAATGGACCAAATTCTGTGATTATTTACATTTTACATTAATTAATGGGAATTAATAGGTAAAACATTAAGACTCTGCATTTGGCTGAATAATTGTAAGTGATATTTCCATCTATGTAACAAGGCCATGCCAAAATGAGACATCAGAAAATTAGACTTTCCTTTCATAGCTCCAAGGCAAAATCTGGCTTGTAAATTAGCATGTTTGCCTGTGCCATCCTCTCCTATGAAGTATATAGACAATATATAAATCTCTAATCAGAATCAACTTTTGTTAAAGGAGAGGGTCCCAATTGCTTGGGAATGGCTTTGGAAGTCTCAAAATCCAGTCTAAACTGAACCTCTAGTTTTTTAACTGGATAGAGAGAAACATAACTTACAAAAATGGAAAACCCTTGTAATATGGTCTTGTAATCATGGCACAAAGAAGTAGTAGGGAGCCCAGGGCAGGAGGGATATATTATGATGTATCAAGCCTAAGTCAGGAAGAAAAGCAGCCTAGGTGGTCTGAGTGGGCCTGTCTAAAACCCATGCAATAAAACGTAGAGAATTGCAACAAGCTTTCTAAATGCCATAGTATGAATGATGCCCTAATTCCTATGTTGGATTAGTTGCTATAGCCATCACAGGGAAGTTCCGCTACAGCCCCCTACCCTAGCTTACTTTGAGGAGTGTCTGATTTTTATCTTTTCATCCCATTCACACATTTTCTCTCACACAATGATTACTTGGGCTTTCAGGGTAAAGTGAATTTTATCCTGTAAGAAAGAATGTATTGTATTGTATTGTATTGATGAAAAGACTCCATTCTGTTCACAGTTGATTCTACTCTCCTTTTGTCTCTCTATTGTGTGCATATATATTTAAATTACTCTTTAATTGATGTAGTCCTGGTGTCTTTCATTGAAAAAAAGCTTAAAGTTGTGTGAAAGAGAATGGATCCTGAGAACCCGTGGATGTAAAATGAGGTTCAGGCTGTGCATTTTAAAGCAACCTATTTTCATAAATGAAGAAACTATTAGCCTCTTTGTGAAATTTAACAATGTGTATCTGATCTATAGGATTGTCATTAATTATATTTCAACAAGCAAAAAGGCCATGAATTTGCAGTATGAAATACTTCCCCAGCACTTGCAGTTTCTGAACTAGCCAGACAATTTGCTGGTATGTCAAATACATTTGAAATGTAGGCTTATCTGGAACCATTACCTTCTGGCTTCTGCATTCCTTATCAAACTCATTTTGTACTTTAAAGACATATTTTTATTATATGTGACCTTAACAGTAATTCCAGGGAGCAGGTGCCCCATAATAATAATAATATAAAAGTAATTTATTCTAGATGTTAATTTTTAGGATACATAGATTGAAATTAGGGACACTTTGTGGTATTTGTGAAAGCTATTGATTATGACAAACTTAATAGTAGAATAAGGTTAATTTTCTACCTACCATGTTCTGAATGTATTCCATTACCAGTTGCTGTCTTTTCTCAGTGCAAATTTATAAGCCGTAGCATTATGATGAGTTCTGGAATCACAAATTCAAGATAAATCTTTTTAGCACAATATATGGAATATCTAATTCTTACAGTATATTGGAAATGCTTTCTTTTTACTACTGCATAATCCATTATTGCTAAGAGAATCATTCTGAGACACAAGCATTAATATATGGCTAAGACATTTCCTGGTGTGTGTAACTAGGACATTGTGCCTTACAGAAAGAAATTCTCTCCAGAGCAATAGCACAGGAAAGGTAAATTTGTGCTTTCTTTACATTAGTGTTATGTTTTGTTTGGCCATAGTTAAAACAAAACAAGACAAAAAGAAACCTCAAACCTGCACAAAGACCTGTTATTAATGTTGTGTTGTCAGATTCCATTATAAATTACATGCATCACAGAAATCTGTACATGATCAAGCATTATTTGATATTTTCATGAAAGACTGAGATGATGGCATTGAGAATACAAGTATAAGCTGTACGGGTGATACAAAACCATGAGGTTTTCTGAACACTTGGGAATACAGAATGATCTTCATAAATCAGAGAAACAGTCTGAAATAAAGTTTATGAAATGCAATAAAGACAAAGTACACAATCACACTTAGCTTGGAAACATCACACATACAAATATAAAATAAGTATTTGTCAGTCATTAACATTCAAATGGAGACATTTTAAAAAGAATCATTGGTGATGCTCTTGTGGGAAGGAAAATGTAATTCTGGGATACTCTTAACAACACTGTCATGTAGTCTTACCATGTGGTACTGTGACAACAGTGGGACTAGGGTGCTTAGTTTTCACCAGAACACTACAGGAAGCATTAAGACAAACTAGACAGAAGACAAAGAACAGTAATAGGAATGATCAAAGTTTTATAAAAGTGACCTAGCCATGAAAATTGTAAGAACAAGAGTTTTTTAGTATAGAAAAAAGAAGACTGAAAAGGAGAATTTCCAATACTTCTGTCATAGGGATAAAGGAACACCAGGACAGTGTGACACCACTAAGCTCAATTTATGTGTGACCTACAACTCCATTACAGAACACTGGTTTTTGTTAATGGTTTCCTATAATTCTTTGTTTGTAGCTATGGATTTTTGTAATGGTTGCTTTACATTATGCCTGCACATTTATTTTCTCTCTGAGCACACATTTAATGCCCATAATAAAGGCCAATAAAATTCAAATGAAAAATTCCATACATATTACAAAGCATCTAATTACTGTAACATTTTGTCAGTTGCTCATTCATGCACACTTTGCTAATCTAGCCATTTATCACACTGATAACATCCGGGTTAGAAGACTGAAAACCTAAAAAACAAAAAAAATCTCAGGATATTAGCAGAGGTTTTAGAAATAAGTCTTTTTAAGACTATGCTGAAGATACAAGTCCACCCCCTGCCCCCCCCCCCCGCCCCCCGAAATACTTCTCAGTAGTATTTGAACAGATTTTCAAATGTAGAAAATTAAACTCTTTGGGCCACTTAAGATATGCCATGTTTTACAGATTGCTGTTTAGTGCATCTCATGATCTGTTTCAAACATGGTATCATTCATTCTCCGTGATCCACCCTTTTACTAGTTACACATGAAATAACTCTTCTCCTTTTATTAACTTAAAAATTTTCCAGCAAGATTTGTTACAACTGTTTCTCTTGAATGAGTGAAACATTTATTGAGTTTTTTCAGCTAAGGTATGTAATATTTCTCACAGTTAATTTTTTTCCTCAAAATTTGATAACCTCAAGATCGTATGGAAAACAAAACTGGGACAAATTTTAAAGAATATTTCTTTCACTTCTCTTTATCACCACAGCCCTTTCCTCTAATGATAACCCACCTCCATTCATTATTTTTTCAACTAACCACCAGTTACCTTACCCATGATTGTTTTGTCCATCAAGTAAATTTCTCATATAAATGAAAAAATACAAAAAGAGAGATAAAAAATGAGAAGAGCTAAAAATAACTTTTTCTCCTATGCTCCCTTTTTCAGTTACAAGGTATACATGTAATTACTGTCAGCTGGCATGTAATTACATCAGGCAGGCATAGTCCCCAGTCTGTCTGAGGCTGAGTTGCAAGCAAGCTCTGTCAGAGGAAGCTCTTTCCCCTCTTCTGCAGGTAGGAATCAGCTGTTACAGAAGCAGATGCTACTACTTGTTTTGTTCTTTGATTTGGAGCAAAGCACTGCCTTCATGCACAGTTGGAGAAGATGAAAGGAACCAAAGATAATTTTGTAAAATTTAAAGTAAACAGAAGATGAAATTTCTCAAGATTAAAAAATTGAGTATTGGAAATTTGTATGATGGTCAGCTGTTGTTTCTCATGTTAACTATACCACCTTGAGATAAAAAACTAATGGGGGTCTTTTTGTATTTAAGGTAATTAAGTTTTTCCAGATCACAAAAGGATTTAGAGACTCTGGATAACAACCTGTATATCACTTGCACCATGCAAGGCTTCAGATCAAGCTACTGTCTGTAGAAAAGAAATGAGTACAGCTGACCTGTGCATCATATCCTGAAGCTCAGGACCAGCCGGGCAATCCCCTGACCACGGAGTTTGATTTTGGCTGAGGCAGTAGTGCTTGGCGCCCGCTGGAGTAACAGCCCCTGCCGTGTTGCAGCCTGCCCTGTGCCGAGCCGTGGTCCCTGATCCAGGCCGGGGCCTCGACCCGTGGGCTGATGTCCTGGCCTGGCCTCAGCCCATCCCTGTCCCCATGGCCCTGCCTGGCCACTTTGCGTGGTGACTGACCCTGGTTCCCCCCACCGGGCCTGATCCTGACCCCTACCTGCAGGCTGACCTACCAGCGCAGCCTTGGCCTGTCCCCATCCCTGGGAAAGTGCCTGATGCCCAGGGCTGGGGCTGTCCCCGGCTGCCCCTCTGCCTGCCCTGCTCCCTGGCTGGGGTGGGTAGAACAGGCCTGGCTGGTGAGGCCCTGCCTCGCCGTCCCTGGGGAACCCCTGAAGCTCCCAGTTCCCAGCCCCAGGAAGCTGCTGGGCCCTGCTGTGCTGTGGTGTGTGGAGAAGATATTAATTATCACAGTTCTTATGAGAACAATAGATCCAGAGTTCAGAATGACTGACCAAGAACAGTATAAGTAAAGCTAAACTCATCTGTCTCTATTCTGGTGTGTTAGATATGAAATGCAGGTATTACACTTAAGGTGTTTGTCAGAGATACAAATTTGAGATCTGTTCTTGGGGATCCATTTTTTCCTCTCTTCAGGGACTCCAATGACATTACGTGGCAGCAGACTTCTTTGTCCTAACATTTCTTTATTGTCTCCCCCTCAGTCTCTATCAATTTGGACCTGAGACGATGGGTTGACTAAGGAATCTCTGGTGATAGAAAACACATATGGATTACTTCCCTCTAGCATTTTTTTTAGTGTTGTGAAAGGGATGATCCAGGAATCTGTTAAAACACTGTGCTCTAAGGTGAAGGAACTCCAGCGGGATACAATTGTTGGGGTAGGTTTTTAGAAACTGCTTGGTTTTGATATCAAAGAAGGTCCCTGGGAATCAGTTAAAAAAATAATTACCTTGTGCAAAACAGAGACTCTCAAATCCTTCAAGAAGTTTGGGAAGATATTTTTTGATGATTTCAACTCAAGAGTAGCCAGTGTCCTAAATATTCCTGAAGGTATAGGTTATAATATCTAAATTCTCTAACCCTACCAGCAAGTACAGAGAGCTTATTTGGTTGCCCAATACATACATACATACTTACATGTACATAAATATATAGGTGTGTATGTGTACATGTGTGTGTATCTATGAATCTATATATATTTATAAAACATATTTTTGGTAAATACATATATATGTATAAGTATATACAATATGTAACCTATGTTTTATGGTAAATGATGCCAGTCTAGTTAAAACTTAAAATATGGATGACAATTCACGTTTGACTTGGATCAGAACAATATACCTTTAGCTGGAATAAAAAAGAGAAAATATTCTCAAGGATGTGACTTTTGTAATTTTGGGGGTTGGGCTTTTTTAAAAAAATATTTTTTTATTTGTTTTAATATGCCTTCATCTTCTCCTTTTTCTGTGTTTGTTAAGAGAAGACAACTATGCATTGTCATGCCTCTTTCTCCATCGTGCTTTCACATCTATGGCATGCTTTCATTTGAAATGTTAACTTCTTCAGGTACAAGCCTGTAAGATATATTTTAGAGGGACAAAGAAATAGACACATCTTACAAAATTCCAAAAAGGACAGGACTGCTGATTTTTGACATTCAAAGTTGCAGAAAATATAAACAATATGAGACAAGAACATAGATAGTTTGATGGGTAACAGTCTCACTGGATGGACAGTGAAAATGTACTTGGTATCTTTACAAAACATTCTTTAGGCAACCCTGTACTGTTTATTTTTTAACTCTTTTTTCCAGATTCACATGAAATGTATATTTTTGTATAGCTGAACATAAAATAAATAAATGAGTTAAAATTACAGTTGCCATTTAATCTCACATGGCAGCATTTTTGATAGTTTGAAGTCCCTTTGAAGTTCCAATTTGACAGAAATAAACTAAATAGAATTCCTCTAATAGTTGGTTTAGATGTTTCTTTAGCCTAATTGAATGAATTTAATTTAATTTTCAAGGACTTTTAACTTCTGTCCCAAATGAGAATTTAAAAAACAGCTGCTATTGTGGAACAGCCTGGAAAGACATGAGACATATTTCAGTTTATCAGGAAAGCAATACAAGCAGGATATTTAAATATACAGCCTTATAGCCCTACTGGAACTAATTGGCTATAATGTTTCTTAGCTGTATTTGAAATTTAACAAATTGCTAAATTATAGCTGCAAAGAGCCATACCCCAGAGATTTAAACTCCAGCATATGAGCTCCCCATTCTTTATCCATTAGGTTAATAGCTCACTTGCCTCACTCATTTCTGCTGCTTGTGTTTATCTGTCTGTTTCCTTGAAGAAAAGGAGAGAAGAAATGTTGCTGTTTGCTATCAAGATTAGACACTATTCTGCATCCAAGCTGCAACAGTCAGTTGAATTTGACCCAGAAGCAGCAGTGATGCACACTGAAAGCTGGGCTTGTGACAAGAAACAAGTGTAAAATATGATCCAAGCTTAGAGATGCAGAATTAGGAACTTTCTGCAGTTTCACTGCAATATTCTAGGTTTTCATTTGCCATAAAGTTAAAAAATGTGTTTAAAATGCATGATCTTACTGTCTTTGTTTCCTTTCAGGAGCATAACTTGTTGATAGTGAGACATATATTACCTAAAGAATTCCAGTCATTGTGGTTATAGATTTTAGGTCAAAAAAGTTCTCAAGAATAACATGATTAACTTCTAATAGGCAAGCGAACTGTTGCCCTTACTGAAAGAGTCTGATTTAATTGTAAGACTTTAATGACTTTTACTGCTAATATTGTAAGGGTGGGTTCTCCTTAAGTGTAAGTAATCATACATGTCTGAAATCTCTGTCATAGTTTTTTATCTCTTAAACCTAAGTGGCAATGGTTTCTGTCAAAGTGACAACCATTATGTTTCCTGATTACAGAAAAATTGTTATGAAAGACTATTAAGGAACAGCCCTGCACTGATAGGGGCAAAAGTACACGTCCTAATTTTCACCCTTAGATAAATTATTTTATAATGATGTTATTTATTAATGTTTCATCATTAACATTTCATTTTACAGAATTCAGAGAATCTGACAGCAGGATTCTGAAAACCTGGCTTTCCTTGTTTTCATCTGGATATCGCTATATCCTAAGCATACCCAACAGATATTTCCCTTTGGTTGATCATCTATTAAGGGTTTGTATGACTTTTAAAATTTTTTTTTTCCAGAAAAAGGAAGAATTCCAGCAAATAATCTTGGTTTTTAGTCCCTTTTAGTCTCAGCTGTAGTTTTCTTTGGACTCCCTAACTCCATGTTTCTGTCCTCTCTTCTGGTGAGCTTTAGGGGAACTCAATTCCTCCTATACCTGAAACCTACTAAAGTAAACACTACATCATGATAAACTTCAGAAAAATCAAAATCTTGTTGTCAAAAACATTTAAAAGAACTGTAAGAACTGACTTGGAGTGTTCACAGTGAAGCTGGCAACTTACGTAGAAAAGCAATAAAGTAAATCAATTCACTTGACAGACATATCAAATAACACTACAACAGTCTTTTTTATAAGGACAGTAATTGGACAATACACAGCCATATCTTAAATTCTACTGATCAAAGACAATCTATCAAATAAGAGAGTCAGAGTTAACAGCAAAAAGCAGTATTCTGACCGCTCATACAACTAATGATTAGCAGCTGAAACAGCAGCACAAACATGTCAACGATCAATAACTTGTAACTAATTCTCCAGTTGCACAGACTTACTGTAGAATACTACTCCACTGTTAGAAATCCACTAATGCTAGTGGAGTTATGCTAAGGATAGTAGAATCCTGAATATACAGTATTATCCTGTACTGATGGAGGACAGAGGGGAATTGGAGTATCTGTACCAATATCCTTCTGTAGGTTAAATGATTTCTCAGTGCTTTGCTGTATTACTGTTTCATCATTAACCAAATTGGAAGATGAATTTAACTACTAGTTTCAGTGAGAAGTTCCGGAGTCTTCTGAAGCAAATCATAGAACTTTTTTGAGGCTGTGTGCCTTCTAAGGTTGAATCCTAGAAGAAAATGCTTTTGTAGAAACACCTAATGAGCAGAAGGATTTTGTACACATTGAATAAAAATAACCTGAAAATATTTTCATACAGTATATTGTAAGTATGTCATATTTAATGCACAGGATGGTATAATCCGTATCTCTGCTTAAAAATATAGTAATGTTCATGCAGATGAATTTAATTCTAGAATTTCATACTTAAAATATTAAATGAAGTACTACTACCTTGGATTTTTTTCTACAATCTCTGAGATTAAGTTAAGTAGCAATCACACAATCCGAATTCATTGCATGTTAACACATCCATTGAAACCTTTAAAGAGAGACTGCTGTCACAACTAACCCTTTACACAAGTAAGTTTAGAAGCAAACAGTATCATGGATACTGAGTTTAGATTAAAGGTTTTGTCTTAGAACAGCTTTGGAGGTAGACCAAGCAACAATTTATCTAGGATCAAGGTTGCAATTACATTTCAAGGAACAAGGAATTGTAGTACAAGGCTCAAAAGTGAAACCAGTGCAAATTGGTGCCTCAATGTCATTATTTAGCCCTGAAGAAATCACCATCAAAAAGTTGAATGAATGTGAAGCAAGGAATACCTGATGAAAACAATTTCAACATGCATGTGAAATATAACAGTTTTAAACCCAGATGAACTCTACTGGTTATTCTACACTCTTAACTGTTAGAAACCATGTTTATTGATTAAAGGGGATGAACAGTATGAGTAAAGACACACATGTACTTTCTACACTAGAAAAGTAGACTGCATGTATTGGGACTTGAGGAAATGTAGCAAGTGGGACTTGATGTATCAAAGGTTAACCAAAACAATTAAAATATTGAAAAATATTCCTTATAATGTAGACTTCAAAACTTCAAAGTGTTTATCTTGCCAAGAAAATACCATGACTTTGGAGTTTAAGGCATAATTTTATCACTGTGTACACAGTCTTAGTCGTTTCCTTGAGATGTCTGAGGATGTCCAAGAGATCCACACAGCACTGACAGATGTGTCACAGGACCTGTGGGAGACTATGCCCTCTGAAATAACACTGTGTCATGGACTGTAGTCCATAGTGAATACATAAAGCATCTTGAAGGTAAGTAGAAGGCTATATCTAGGCAACTGAATCATTTACTTAAAATGCAGGAAAAGAAACTGGAATAACAGGTTATTCCAAATCACTTACAGCTGTACAGTGAGGTCCAATAGCTAGAAAAAATAGTAACAGGGCACAGAATGTTCAGAGATACATTTAAGGCTAACCAAGGGGGGTGGGTTAATTTTATCCTAAGAAATGTCTTAATAGGGCAGACTTTATAAAAGATATAATTTTCATTCAAACCTAGCAATTGGATTTGAAACAGTCCTATGATTGCAGAATAGAGGCTGTCAGATTATGTGATAGTAGTCCCTTCTGAATATGAAATCTACTGATTAGTCCAGTAAGGACTGTGATTTGTGAGGCCTCCATTTTTGGTTCCTCCTAAACAGCCAGTATGTTTTAAGTGAACTGGCTCCATACTAATGGATAGCACGTATTTGATATAAAAGGTAGACTATCTTGTCCGGAACCAGATGTAAACCTCTGAACTGCTTAGAAAATAAAATTATGATGTTAAAAAACCAAACACTGATTCTGATTTGAAATGAAGAATATGCATTATCAATTTTACTATAAGATATGAATTTTTTTTAAAAGCTTTTTTATCTTCTAAATGCTATATATTCCTCATGTTATCTTGAGTGTCATTTTCTATTAAATTAGAATAATTAATCTTAAATTATTAAGAAGTATTATTGACTGTGTCTAACAGGGTTTTTAATGCAAAACATTATGTTCCTGAGAAATTGTTTTGATCATTTTCAGACTTAAAATTGCAAAGGTTACAGCTAAAACTTGCAGCACTAAAACTCTCTCTATCTAATTCACTGCCAATCCCAGAGCCTGAGGCTTCACGTATTTTTGCCAGTAGAAGACAGAAGAGAGCTTCATATTTATCTGAAAATATTAGGTGGGAGTTTTAAGGATATCTAGGAATGGGAAAAAATAGTGGTAAGGCTATTGCAATGGATAGTCTTGTCAAAATAATTAACAAGGCAAATCATCATCTATGAAACTTGGCAGTTTTCGGGGCACTAACATACATTCTTGGCACATCATGTTTGCATATTCTCCTTATGTTTGTTAAGGAATTGGTGTCTAAATAATACGGCATCTTGTCAGGAGACAATGTTGGAATGAATTAAAATGAAAGTGAGAACTAAAGAATATGTTTGGTAAGTTAAGAATGAAGTTAAAACTGATTGGAAATCTCATGGCAGAGTTGAAGCTGATTATTCATCTGTGAGCAGAAAATGACTAGATAAAAAATTTATAATGTTTGGCAATTTTATAGGTAACCATTCTCTACTAGTTCAGAAAAATGTAAAGATAAACTTCCTATACTTGCTGATGTACAAGGACACCACATCAGGAAGCACTGAAATGAGTTAAATTCAACAGGATTTTTAAATCAAACTGACTTGACATCAAAGTGAGTTTAAATCAAAATGTGTTATCATCAATGGGCTAAAATTGGGTCATACAGATAGAATGAAAACACTGAAGCAAACTGATGAAACTTGGCAAATTTCATCGATATAAACATTCTCTGCTAAGATCTATGATAAATCTGACAATAAGTCTTTGTATTGTTGGGTTCCTGTTGTGAAAAGACAACCGTACCATATAAGCAGAAATAGGAACAATGGCAATCCATTTTGATTGCAGTAGAAGTACAAAATGACTGGTATATATTTTGATCAGTGTTTACTCGCAAATTAGTGTACTTTCATTAACATGTGATTTGGATTGAACAGGACAGCATTTATGTATACCAGAAAAGTGAAAAATTTGCATGTGTACATGCTCCTAAAAGGCAGGAACATTTTTATCCAGGTGTTACTCAGGTATGCTTTTTAGGCTGTTCTCAGGTTAACTATAACCACATGGGTGAAAGTCCATATTTACTATCTTTTTTTCTTGGCTGCCTATGGAATAGAGTTAGAATTAATGAAATGATGAATTGTTGAGTTCATCTTTTTCTAGGTGGAGAGGCAGGAGATACCACTAGTGGAAGCTGAAACATGAGCGAAACAAATGAACCTTCTCAGTATCTTATATACTTGTGGATTTGCCTAGTAATGTAGACATTGTCCACACAATGAGAAAGCCAATTCGAGGTCCTCTAATTCTGTGTAGAAACTGGTTTAAGCCAAGTCAGAATCAAATCCCAGCTGTGGCAATGATATTTCATCGCTGCCTAAAGAAGAACACAGTAGTTCATACAGAATGATGCTTTATTGTGCCCTGTGCAGCTTCCAATTCTATTTTAGATCTTGTAAATTCCTATCTATACAGTCTGTATCTCTCAGCTGGGGTAGGGTATAGAAATCTCCTACGCTTCATCTCAACGTCAATCACTAATTGGCTCCTGTTTTATTATAGTATATACGTGCAAAAGAAATGCTGTTAGAAATACAGATCTATGCTTCTGATTGGCCGGATTCAGCATTTTTGCTAAAGCTGATTTGATCTTCTTTGGTGATGAAAAGCAAAACAATTTCCAGGGTAAGATGCTAGTAGTATACTGGCTTCCTACAAACAGAAAAACAAAAAAGCAACTATGGACATTGAGCAATCCTCTTCTGTATGTTTTCTACTTATTAGAGCTCTGGGTTGTAGCTAAAACCAAAGTAATAATGTAACAAGCATCTCAATACCTGCAATTAGTACCTACAATTATGAGCATGATCCTGCATAACTTGCACATATGCATGATCCTCATCTTTGGTGGATTAGCCACCAGAGATAGTTTTACAGAACGAGGACAATGGATTTTGCTGCAAGTTTTATACTGCGGCTTTAAGATACAGAAACTTGCTGAAACAGTTCACTGGAATATGGCTTAGAATTACTATCAAAGCTGCAGTGTCTGCCAAGAACTAATTAAAAAGAAGCTATCTTGAATAAACTGGATTTAAAAAGTTGTAGACATGGCAGTCAAGTTAATTATCTGATCTGCTTGTGGTTTTAAAGGTACAGTAATAGCTTATGTAGAATATTATTTTTCAAAAATTTTGGTAGGTATAACTGTAGCGTGCATATTGTATAGACACAGGCCAGAATGAGACCCACTGTGCTGAATGCACCATGAATGGGGGAAAACTCACATAAATTTTGTTTATATCTAGTACATCCCAGTGCCATACAACTATTAAGTCTGCTTCTGTATTCAGCATTGTGTACGGACCGTCCCCTTTTTGATCCCTTATTCTTTCAGATAATATGGAAAACATGAGGTGGAAATAAGGAGGTGTGGAATATACAGAACAAGAAGCTTACATCTGAATCCAGTCTCAGATATGGTGACCTGTCTGCATCCCATAAAGGGGAAATCAGTATATATCTCTTTCTCTTCCTTAGGGTTTTGCATAGTGCAGTATGTAAGAAATTCTGCATTGCCCCCCCCCCCCCCCCCCAAAGCTATTGGAAAACAGTCTCCTTATCTATTATTCACTTGTTCATGCATCTGCAATTATAAGGTGCTTCTTTGTTCTTCATCACCAGGCTGTATAGTAGTTGTCATTGGCAAAAGAAATGTTCTTCTAAGTACTTTGAGGAAAACTGTCCTCCTGGCTCAACTGGAAAATAAGAATACTCCAAAATGAAATTTTGCTGCTTCACTCTGCAGTTGTGCTCCTTTTGTGGAACACTACTTGATAAAGTGGATAGAGTCTCAGTTTCCTAAACACTTATTCCTGTGTGTGATTAATTTTCCCCTTGAAAGCACAAATAGAGAGGAAAAAGGAGTATGTGACGGTAGTGTCATTTTACAGTTATTAAACTACTTAGCAAAAATCAGTAGCAGAATGTAAATCTTCAAGAAGCCACGAAAAACAGATGTGCCTTTGAACTCCAGCCTACATAGTGTGTCTACTGCCAAATCACTGTATAGATATCATACCTACTCATTGAATACTAGCTTTATAGCGAATTGTAGAGAGATTTTATTCTCCTAAAAGTTATTGCTTATTAATTTCAGTAAGCTGCAAATTATATCACAAGAGAAACAGAAATATCTATACCTCTTTCTTTGTATCATAAAACTTCAGCAATTTTAATAACATAAATTCAATTAAAATTCAGTTCTACTTATGAAATGTGCATTATTTTAATTTTTGAAGCATACAATTCTTACGTTTTTATAGTAAGTGTTTCCTTGAATATTCCTTGAACAGACAAGGTAATTAATTTTTTCTCTCAGATCTTTATGAATTTTGCATAATGCTATTGAAGTCAAAACAATGTAAAATTATGAAGAAGTCAGAATCAAAATATAATGGTCAGATGTAAGTCAGCAAAGAACAAAGGCAATACGAGGGTTGTATGAACTTTTACACTTGCCTTAGGATATTTTTGATCATCTCATTGTCTTCCTCAAAAATATGAATGTGTACAACAACCACAGGAGTGGGCACACAACAAATACACAAGTGATTATTAAAGAAGAAAATAAGTGAGCAAGCTGACAAACAAACAAACAAAAAAACCCAGTGTCCAGCCTTGTGTTTTCAACTTATTTTAAAAAGAGTCTGATCCCTTAAAAAAAGAGACTCTAAGCAGGTTTCTCTTCCTTCTGCACATTGACATTTTATTAGAGGCACACTGCAGTAGAAAATGCAGCCTTTTCAGCAAAAGCCGGAACATTGTCAGCCACAGATATAAAACATAAAATTTGCTTTGACATCAGATAATGAGCTTCTGGCAAAATTGTGTCTTCTCCTTGTGGCTGTCTTTGCAAATCATTCACCTCAAAAAGAGCAATGTGCTTTATATCCAAATTCTGACCAGATTCTACGGATTAATAATGCAATTTTAAGTTTGTTGTGTTCTGTTTCCTGTCTGTAGCTGAGCGACTGAGAATTAAATTATACTGCCATGGATGGCATTGGAAGTTTGATTCTTCATGGGGATCAGAGTTTGTTCCTACACATGCAAGTGGTTTTAGTTAAACTTTGAATGAATGTTCTCAGAAGATTGTTAAAATTTTCAAAGAATGGGAATATTAACCCCACCATATATTTTCATTTATAACTGTCAAATCTGATCTAGGACAAATGCTTTGCACTGTTTTTATGAACCATAGTCATAACTGACTGAAATGTCCATCTGGCCCAAATAAGACATTGTGCCCAAAGGTTTATCACTGAAAGAAAAAATGAAAGAAACAAATCTGGAGGAGACATGATGCTTCCCAGGTTTTCCTGTTAGTGCAGTGTACTACAGTCCCACCCTTGACAAGCATAGAATACTCCTGCCTAGCCAACTCTTTTTTTTTTGGTGCACTTGCAGTAACTGTGCCTTTTTTACCCACCTCAAGATTGTTAGTAGGCTTTGTCTAAGGAAAATATCTCACCAGTAACAATAATTTTGACCCAAATGAGACCTGCAGTTCTGGCCTTTTTTTGCAGGGGTTGAGCAAAAGCCTGAAGAAAGAGTTCTTGCACTGGGCTGATAAACAAAAGTGTTATTGAAAGAAGTAGTATCTTCATATGAAGACCTCAAAAGCTGCAAGACCTTAAAGGAATGGTGCAATATGCTTTATATGGTTGTAAATTCCAGCTTGCTTGTGTTTATAGTAACAAATTCCATCACAAATGATTGAATGTTCTGGTTCCAGTACAATCTATGTATCTACACATCTGTCTATCTGTATCAAAATAAGACTTGCTCCACATCTCGACCAGAATGTACTATATTACCACAGTTATTTCAGTTATTTCTCTGAAGTCATAAACATGACCTTAGGTATCTGTTCAACATGGTATGCAAGAATGGGTCTACTTTCAAAAAATGGGTAAACTTCTTGAATCATAAAGTAAATATACACATAATTATGATTAAGTATGCTAGCATTCCTTAATGAATTAGGATTTATAGGAGAAAAGGAACCAATTATTCTATTAGAAAATGTAGGTGTTTATGTTTATGTTTCAGCCAAATCTTAAGGCTTCTGAAGTGGTAAAAACCTAGCTAAATTAGGCTACTTTTTTTTGTTTATTATTGATGCTTCTGCACATACTCTTCATTTATGTCATTTCTACTTCATTATTTATGAAATTTGATTCCAAATTGGTTGGTAAGAAAAAAAAGAGTCTACATGAATGAGTCTGCCTGGTAATATGCCACAGAAAAATATGGCTCAGAATCAAACCACCTGCAGAAGCAGCTGGTTACACAGACATAAATTTTGGTCATGAAATTTTGGTCCCCATTACCTGGGGGGATATATTGTAGTGAAAGTAACAGATATTTAACTATCTACCAGATATTTCTCAGGCCCTAAAAGAAAACAATCCTTTTCTCCCCCTGAGGAACAAAGTCTTAAAAATATACACTGACATAAATGTGTGCAGTGACATTTTTAAAATATGTAGTCTGTTGTTAAGGCTACAGATGCTGAACAAAGCATTACCAAATCCCTAACACTTCTCTTCCACAATTAGTATTACTGTTTGATTTTCTGTCACCTAGAGGGTTCATGCTGTATTTACAGAATGGGTTTAGGACATAAATAACCTTTTTCTCAGATATTTTAGCAAGGTGATCAGAATAAACTATCAAAAATGTCTCTGAGATATAAAAGTTTAAGTCATATTATAAAAAAGTGCTGGTGTGATATAGAATGTAGCACTTCCATATGGGAATTAGGTGCTCAAGATGCTTGTGAAACCCTGCTAAGTTACTATCTATACCCTTAGATGCTTAAATCCTTTTTTTTACTTCTGGTCCTATACACTTCTCAGGTTAAAATCACAGCCATAGTTTTAGGTCACATATAGGCATGGATATTTTGCCCTAACGCTTAATAACTGGAACTGAGTCTCATCTCAACTTTTTCAGAGTTTGAGGTTTCCTCTCAAAGCAGAGGCTCAGAAGCTTTCAGCCTTTCCTCAATGGGCCACAGTCAGGATTTCAGCTGAGTGCACAGGATAAAATCCCTGGTAAGTGTCTAGAACTTTTTTCAACTCTTTACTTGTTTTAGTATTGAGTATGAAGTATCTTCTTTGCTTGTTGGAAGCCTTATTTGAACCACCCAAAGGCTCAGGCACATTGGTTTTTCCTACGTGTTTCTTTGTCAAATGCTTATGCTATGCCACTGAACTTGTGTATTATTTTTGACCATGAGGTATTACTATGATGCTCTAGCCAACAAGCCTCATGCTAGCAAAGAGAAACCAGTAGCCTTAAATTGAGTATGGATGTCACTTCACCAACCAGTCATGTAAATGAGGTCTTTTTAAAATAAAAAGTCTTCTGAAAGGTCACTGATATTTATACTTTAAGTGGAAACTCAGAGCAATAGTAAAGTGTTTGGAGTTCTCAGAATTATATGAATGGTTTTACAGTTCCTGCAGTGCATGACAAAAATGCTGACAGGGAACCCTCAGGCCACCTGCTAAGCATAGCAGCATTCACTATGTGCCATATTAAGGGCTGAATGGCAAGGTTGACACTCAGTTGCTCGATAAAATAGATCTTTCACATCCTGCAAGAAATGAAACCCTAGTGTTTCAGGACAAGCATCTATAACCACCCAAGAGAGCACTGCAATATTTATATTTTTTAAATGGGATTTCAGTCTTCTATCTCCTTCAGTCCCCAGCTGGGAATAAGAAGAGTAAGGAGAACTGAGGAGTGAAATCCGAGAATTCAAGCAGCATTGAGATATTTGGGGTTTTTTACTCCACATTTATCGTCATGCTTCATGCCATAGATATGACATTTTGACATTATCTAAGCTCTGCATTTGAATGAAGCAGCAGCTGCTTGTTGGATTACAAGATTTCTGTTACAAAGAGCTGTTGCTTCATATTAGAAAAAAAATCCACAAGCACCCTTAGATTTTAATTTACTTAAAATTGTAAGAAAAAATGAAACTCAGAAGTCTGACCCTGCACTTTGATTTCTCAGCCTGACCACCAGGTCATAATTCTTTTGCCCTTGAAGAGACAGAGTCTGTTTTCATGAAGCTTAGGTTGCAGACTGCATTAAGAGTTGACCTTCCTATTGAAGTTAATAGTGAGTAATTCAGAATCTAGCCAGAATTACACTAAGTAATATATGTAGATCCATGAAGTAATGTTGATGTAGTCACTGATGTAATGTCAGACACTGAATTAAATTTTTAATATTTCCTTTGAAAACTATGGCTACTATCCAAAGCCATTCAAATGAAAAGGAAATTGTACATGAGAAACAACTGCTTATGAATCCTAACACAAGTGGAAGATCATATAGTGTGATGGGATTATAGGGAGAGAAGGCGGCTACAGGAAAGAAGCTCTGAATCTTTAAGGCTCCTTTCTCCAGGGAAGGTATTTATCTAAATATTTACTATTTTCTTCTGTCATATTGTAATTTACAAATTGGCAGAAGAATATAGATCATTTTGCTACTTTATATCTTCATCTTCTGTTTAACCCAATCAACTTCTGGTGTGTCAGCACATCAAATCTGAAATAAAATTTGCAGCTGGGAAAGAAGATGATGCGCCACATGCTGGTGGCTGATGGACAATTAGAATGCAAAACTATCATGAGGGATAGACTATATATACACACAGGGTCCACCTTTGCTGAGACAGGAACCTTTAACATTACTTGTCAACAGTATCCTTACCTTTAGGAGATAGGCTGAAGATCAAGCATGTAAATTCTCATGAAAGCAAAACATTTTCAATAGATAAAAGACACAAAATGATAATGAAAAATGTACTGTTTCCTCTAATGTATTCTAAATCAAACAGTCTATAGTATGATATGTTTTAGGTTAATTAGTTTAATCCATTTTTAATTAAGCTGATGTTTCCATGCCAACAAATGGTTTTTAAATTGTGGAAATCTTGGTGATGTAGAGTGAGAGTAAAAAATTAATTGCCTAAAACATTATTTTGTTGTAATTCTTTTAACTAATATGTGAAGTGCCACATTTGTAGCTCAAGTTCAGCTAATGGCCACAGCTCCAGTTCTTTGAGGGAATCATTTAGCTAAACTGTGCTCATACATCAAGATTGATTGTACCACAGTAACAACTTTTCTAAAATTCCATCTTTGAGCAGGCATATACTGGAAATGAGATATTCACTACCAACAGATACTGCACATAGGTCTACAACACCTCAGACCACGCTTTTCTTTTCAGATTGATTACCCCAATATGTTTCGTAGATTAGGATCAAATGTTGCATCAGCAATTATAAGCATACCTGTAGTGCAATGGAGAAGGTGGTCTTGGAGGAAAATAAAGAAATCTTAACTAGATTATAGGGGTTTTCTTACATTCAGACTAACTCAGTTGTAAAACATGGTATATGAACTGTGCAAACAGTATGTAACTAACATGGCCAATATGGAATAGATTATGAGAGTATAACAGTAGTTTATCAGTTGAAGTAAAGGAGTCCTATGATTTTTCGGGGGAAAAATACTTACTTCCAGGCAGGTAGAGACTGTGGTACAGCAGGCTGCCACAGCCTTCCCTTCCCTTCCCTTCCCTTCCCTTCCCTTCCCTTCCCTTCCCTTCCCTTCCCTTCCCTTCCCTTCCCTTCCCTTCCCTTCCCTTCCCTTCCCTTCCCTTCCCTTCCCTTCCCTTCCCTTCCCTTCCCTTCCCTTCCCTTCCCTTCCCTTCCCTTCCCCTCCCTTCCCTTCCCTTCCCTTCCCTTCCCCTCTCTTCTTTTTTTTTTTTCATTTTTTGTGTTTATATTCACTACTTATATTCTTTATTGTTCCTGCTAAAAAATAATGCTGATATTTTTTATCTGACCTCCAAGCACTGTGAAAACCCTGTTATGTTTGGAAACTATCCATGAGAACAGAAGTTTCAGATAATGCAATTGACATTAAGCAGTTATTAAAGGAAATACATAAAATAGTCTTGACAGAGCTGGAGCCAGAGGACCCATTCTGCCAGGTCTGTGTCTCAGATCTCTAGGCTCTTTCATTGCGATTCTTTGCTCCTCCTGATCTCTTAAGTCTTGAAATATATCCCAGGATGGCACAGTTCAATGGCACAGGGGAGAAGGCACCATGAGTAGACTAAATCCTCTTCAAGGATTTGAGAACAATGCGTAAAAATTCTCTAAAGCTGATGATTGCACAGAATCCAGGTTTCTTACTTCTTGGTTCACTGGTCTAATCTCTGAGCTGATACACAAAAAGACAATGACACAACCACCAACAGTATTAAAAGAAAAAAGACAGACTCTTCTTATTTTACAAAAGAAAGAAGTTACACATCTAACCTGAGAAGAGGATCTCAGACTAGTAATCCAAGCCTGACAATAACCTCTTCTTACAGCTCAGAATTAAGTTTATAGACCATGAAAGGTATAAGGTTTCAGGTCCATTCTGCTTTCTCATTTTCTATTGACAAGTTCAAGATGGAATCTGTTGTAAATCCCTACTGTGCTGCTTAAAACTTCCATGTAATATATTAAGCCCTTCAGCATACAGGATGTTCTGCACAATTTCTAGCACCACCATGTTAACACCTTTGTGGATCTACTTCTGGAGTTTAAAATTTCTTAATACCCATACAGTCAACACATCTAAATCTAGCCTTATGAGTACAGAATAAGCACACTGAAAGTAACAGCTTTTCTATTTTCTGAATTAATTTCTTAAAGCCTCTTAAATTATATATCACATTAAATCTTTAAGTTATAGAGACTCATGCCAGTTTTGGCTGCTTTTTTTTGTCAAATTATAATGAGCACTTCTCTTGATGCCTATGTCATGTTCTGTTTCTGGCTGCCTCAATTAAGGAGAAGATCATTACCATGTTTAAAGTCTAACTTCTCTAACAAGTCTGATTAAAATGAATATGACACTGAATGTGCCTCTTTTGCCACTTGTTTAAAAGATACAGTGATAATTACGCCAGATTGCTAGAACTCAACTGTTTAAGAACAGAACATTGCTGCTTACAGGCTATGTGTCACAAATTGTCTTCATTTTTCACTGGGTTCTTCCCATCAAACTACATTTTCCCAAGAGGATATAAAAATAGTCTCTTCAAAAACAAATTAAAGAACTAAGGAATTCAAAATACTGACCCTTTCTATCAAGTAAACTCAAGCTGCAAAATGATGAAAGGCTCCAAGAATATTCTGTGGGATGACATCTAATCCATATTGTTGTCATGGCAACCAGAATGAACACAAACTTATTTTTATACTCGAAATTGAAAACATTACTGTCAGTTAGTAAAACTAATTATTTTTAATTACTAATATATCTTGAAAAGTTGGAAATTTCCAAAGCATAAGTACTAACTATTAGATTTATACAAAAACTTAGAATCAGGAGAAATAGTAAATATTAATTTTTTGTATTCATAACAAGAACTGAAATTATAAGCAACTTATTTTTCATTAGAAAAAAAAGTATTCTGAGCTACCATTTTTGCTAGTTTAGAAAATATCACACTAAAATCAGAAGCTCAAAACGTGACCTAGTACTGTAGGAAGCTGGCTTTAAAATAATAATTTTGTGGGTTTTTTTGCGGGAGGCGTTGCAAAATTTATTAGAACTACTAGAAAAATCATGGCTTGTTTAGCCAATGAGATGAGGTGAAAAATCTGTAAAGATGACTAGCACACTACATGATCTCTAAAGTAATACTGGCAGTTCTAAATAGTAACCATTGACAGCTGAGCTGTATAGCAGAGAAATGCTAAGCTAAGATCTGTTTCAGTGGGAATTCACAGGAAAACAATTTTCGTAACATTTTGTGAAAAGAACAGAAACTTGTAATATTTTTCTTGCAGAAAAACTGGTTTGCAGTTAGACAACTTTTCTTCCATTCATGTTATACAAATTGCTAATGACAAAATCGCTTTAACCTGAATTAAACAATTCTTAAACAATTTTGTGTTCTCTACTAAGCAAGGTACATGACATTGTTCTACAGCTAATTCACAAACATAGCCCTTGATAGCTTAGTTTGAAGGCAGTGCCTGCAATGCAGTCACACTTGAAGTCTTACTGAGATACTGATGTTTGAGAGAATGGTGTGGTCTGCTAAAGTGGAGATTTTGTAGTGAATTCTAGCAATGTAGGGATTAATTACTCAAATAATGAGTCTTCAGTGGTATTTTTCCCTTTTGATTATTTAATGACACTAGTAAATCTTGTTGTATAGTGAATCCCATATTGCTAGTACCCATGCTTTGTAAGCACATAGGTACAAGAATATCCATACACACAAATGTGTTTGAACAAAACCATACATTTTCTGAAGGTGGAACAGTGCAGGTTCTAAAGGCTCACTGGTCCCACATTACATAATACCTCCTTTTGCCTTCTGTACGAAGAGACATAAAAATCCAAATTTAAAGTCTGGTTTTGCTCCAGGAATGATATTATAATGTTTTAGGGGCTCTAGGTTTTTTGCTCTAAGAGATTTTCAGTGACTCAGAACATAAAAAGCAATACATGCTTATCTCGTACAAACTAGACATACAGTGCAATAGTCTACCTAGACTCTTGACCTACCTAGACCTATCAGACATCTTTCTCGTTATTAACTTTTTTACAGGATAATGCATTTTCACTAATAATGATGAAATTCAGACTGTACTGACATAAAGTTAAGGGGATTTGATCCAATCTCTTCAAATCACAGCATCACTGACACATGTAAGACTGTCTCCTCTGTTTCCACATATACACCGTAAAAGGACTGAAGTACCAGATGGAATAAGTTCCAATACTAGCTCTCAGCTGGTTTGGTGTTGTAATTGAGGCAATAAGCAATTAACACTAATTATTATCATGAAGATAAGCAAGCATGACCTTGATTTGATATGGCTAGGGAATTAGTGGGATATATCAGAATGTACAATCATCAAGTAGTGACTTTTCATATTAAATCTACTCTTTAACATGTGAATTTTATTAGAAGAGTATGTTGGTCAGTAATGAGACCCATGAGCTTGTAAGAAGTAACAGCCATTCCAGGTGTCTTCTGAGTGCATTGAATGATCAGATAGGGTTTTAACCAGACATAGATTTGCAAAAGCTATTTCTATATAGATGTTAGCTTTAGGTGTTTTGAAAATTGTTGTGCAGTATATATCACAAACAATTAATTTGGTGTTCTGTTTTTTTCTTTCACATTCTGAGAAGTTTAAAGATAAAGGGTAATCCAATAATAAGGATTGGAGAGGGAAGATTAATGTAAGGGCTTCATTAAGTGGCACTAAGATTGCTAATTCAACCTGCTATTTCTGCTTAGGAATGTAAGATTTGGATTTATTACTATCTGAAAGAAGCATAATTTTAAAAATAGCATAAGATCCATTACAATGAAGGAAAAAAAATTATAATAGTCTAGTATGATGTTTTAATTAATACTGGGCTAACCCTGGGCGACTGGAAATGTCAACTGCAATTGGCCATGTCAAGACACAAATGTGTGCAGTCTAGTGACCAAATAGATGATAATTTGAGGAAAGCAGAAAGGAAGAACTATAAAGCACTTTACACTAATGCACAAGAAAAAAGAAATGGAGACAGCAGTTGTGCTGAACTGAGACAGCCACTGATACTGGCACTAAGCACTAGCTTCTGGCGGTGCCAAACTAGTTTAATTCAGGGTTTTCTGCAAAATATGATTGTGAAAGTAATGCATATTTTTCAATGTGTAATTTTAACAGCCTTGTCTTGGCTCCTCTTTGTCTGTTTTTCTATGCATACAATGAAAATACATATTAAATTTTTTCCCTTCACTCCCTTTTGTGGAGATTGGTGTCTGAAATTCAACTGCAGCAAGTTCATTTTCTGCAAGTAATACTATCACATATGTACCATTCTTTAGCAGAAAAAACACTGTTCAAAGTTCTCTGCAGGTTTAAGAAACATTTTATTTACACTGTAACAGTACTGTTTCCACCATCTTCAGAGTACAATATAAGGAAGGCAGCTGCTGAAAGCCAGAATGCTATCTTATAAATAAAGCATTTACCTACCCCATCTTTTGAATACCATTTACTTGCTGAAAATGGAGTGTGGAACAAATAAATAATATTACCCAGGAGTGTGCTAGATGATAGACTGTTTTCCTTAAATTTTTAAGTTCTTCACAAATACATGGTTTTATTGTGTCTCTCTAGGATTGAGAAAGCCCTCTCATATATTAAATATCACTTTGAAGAGTTTGTGTTTTGGTCAGAAATGTAATTCTAACTCCAAGAGCACATCAGCTGCTATATAAGAATTACCTAAAACCCAAAGCCAGTGATAAGAAAATGTAAATGACTGTTTTCAGGCACTGCTTAAAGCATTGCCTGAAATATAATTATAAATCTCCTGGAATACTATCGGAGAGACTATTCAGTAAAAGTTTCGTAGGTGGGTACAGAAAAGCAATGTAGTTTTGTGTAATTTGTTGTGAACATTTTCTTTTTTACCCTGCTGTGGAATACTCCTGTAGCACTTGAACCAGCATGACAACAAATACTCAGAATCTCTCAACTCAAATTAAGACACAGATGAAAGTTTCCCATTAAGATAGAGAGACAGACAGACATGTAGAATCTCTTGGACTTTATGAGTCACCCAAAGAGTCATCTTCAGAATGAAATTTGCATTTAGTTCATTCATTTTCTAGGTAGCCTATTCTACTCTTAATCGTGACAGGATCTGAAAATCTTCCAGTGAAATATTGAGCCAGATGAATAGGTTCATTCACCTGCTGCTTGTCTTCTCAGCTTAGCTTTTGGAGCACTATACATAGTGGGTTGATTTTTTTTTAGGATGTTTTTATTACTATTAGTAGTTTAATAAGTATGCTAGATGGGGGGAAGATCAGAGGTAAGCCCCCTGCCCTTGGAATAAAAATTAGTGATGTCTGTTCTGGTCTTTCTTCTACTGCGTTTTCCAGGAATTTGTCCTAGGAGTGCTTGGCAAGTTTTCTGATGTGTTTGGGGGTGTAAATTAGGCATTTTACTCATACCTAAATCTTTTCTTTTTGAGTTCATCTATAGTGTTCTCCCAGGTGATGAACAAGCCTCTTGTATTCCTTTTACATCTATGCTCAGTAAATATTTTGTGAAGATATTTCATTTACTGGGGTTTATCAAAATGGTTTATCCCAACTTTAGCTGCTCGTATATCGAATACAGGCTGTCCTGGTTTTGACTGGGATAGAATTAATTTTGTTTCTATTATCTGGTATAGGGTTATGTTTTGGATTTAGTATGGGAATAATGTTGATAACACAGTGATTTTTTCAGTTGTTGCTCAGTAGTGTTTATACTTAGTCAAGGATTTTTCAGCTTCTCATGCCCAGCCAGCAAGAAGACTGGAGGGGCACAAGAAGCTGGGAGAGGACACAGCCAGGACAGCTGACCCAAACTAGCCAAAAGGATATTCCATACCATGTGACGTCATGTCTAGTATATAAAGTGAGGGCAGTTGGCCAGGGGGTGCAGATCGCTGCTTGGGAACTAACAGGGCATCGGTTGGTGAGTGGAGAGCAATTGCAATGTGCATCATTTGGTTTGTATATTCCAATTCTTCTTATTATTATTATTATTGTATTGACATTTTATTATTGTTATTATTATCATTATTATTTTCTTCCTTTCTGTCCTATTAAACTGTTCTTATCTCAATGAATGAGTTTTACTTTTTTTTTTTCCCGATTCTCTCTCCCATTCCACTGGGTGGCGGGGGGGGAAGTGAGTGAGCAGCTGCGTGGTGCTTAGGTGCTGTCTGGGGTTAAACCACGACACAGGCTATGGTTAACTGCATGGCTCTTTATGATTAAATGACAATTCACTATATTGTACATTATTTTCAAAACTTGTTGAAGTATTCATTCAACTGGAAAAACAGTAACAGTAGTGCAAGATAATGATCAGTTTTCTGCCCCACTTCACTCTTGTCCTACAGAGGTCAGATATGCAGCCCTTGTTCCTCAGACTTGGACACTGCCGCACGTGCCTTGCTCCTGCACTTAATTTTAACTGCTGCAGGGGAATTACACTTTTCCACCACTCAGCCTAGAGATCTGGACAATTACCTTCATTGTTCCTCCTAGAAGTCATCTTTGGATAGACACAGAATGATCCTTGCTGGATCACAAAATGGGTGTGTAGAAGCAATTAGGAGCACATGGCTGGAGCTGGCCCCATCTGATGTGTGAACTGAGAACTTAAGTGAGCATAACCAAACTCTCTGTACTCTAGGAAGATTAATTATTTTTCTCTACTAGGAAGTATGATGACAAAAAAAAAAAAAGCTTGGATTTTCAAACTGGCCTCTGGAATCAACATGCAATCTAATGCCTGAATAAACTCATTTAACTCTCATGCAAGTGCAAGTTAGGTGACTGAGACATTTATCTTGTGCTGTTTCTGGGAATCTAGACTTCTCAGTATTGTTGGCGTAAAGTTACAATCTAATTGTCTATTTTTGCTGTATGATTTTAATGGTAATTTTGCCTGCACTTTAGGCTCACCACCACTATGTATCCACAATGTGAAATAACTTTTAGACCGGTAGCAAGTATATTCTCATTCATTACCAATCCTCTGTACCTTCAAGTCAGTTTAAAATCAACATGTTTTAATTTTTTTTTCTCATTTTAGTTCAAATTCTTTTTCCATACTGCATTAAGTGACCAGATTTTATATCACAGAACATGTTAGTTTGAATTGTAGATACTATATGAACATATTTAAAGGACAGCTACTTAATGGTATGGTGGTATTTTACACCAAATAAAGTATGTTTAAATTCATTAGATTTAGACGAAGTGCAAATCAGGCAACAATGGATAATCGTTTTACTCCTGTAGTAGTTATTGTTTCAGGCAGATGGGATTATTTAATGAGTCACTGATGAAATGCAGTGACAGAGGATTTTAGCACTGTACTGCAGAATGTCTGAGAAAACTCAAGGTGTAAGTGAAGAAATTTGAAAGAAATACTATTCCAGCATACTCATAACAAAGGCATATTTTCTGTGATTTTTATCTTTAATCTTTTTTTCTTATTTACAGAAAAAGGAACTAAATAAAACCTCTGGTCTGAATGCTCAGAAGTTATTAGTCATGATTTCCTACAACTCCTTTTTGGTTCAGTTCAGGACAGTTGCCAAGCACCAGCTTTTCAGACCATCTGAGTGTGGCAGTTAGCTGCCTTAGCACAGGTAACTAGTGCAACTTGAGATGTTCTAGATCCATCAGGTTACCTTAGGAAGGTATGGTTATCCTGTAAGTCTTGTGTCATAGCTACTAGCCTCATTTCAGATACCCTAGAGCATCCCAGGTAGTCTATATTTAGGCAGTTGGATGCCACACTCAACATCCACCAGTTGAAAGCTAGTCTATTCTACCATGTTCCAAATTAAGACCACAAAAATCAGGCCACAGAATATCAGTATAAGTCCTTCCAAAAAGACTTGTTTTTGGTTGTACTGGGGAACAAAGATTTACCTTCAAAGCACAGCCCAGAGTAAATGAGTAAACTGTGTTTGAAATCAGGGGAAAAAAAAAAAATAGAACTGATTTGCTATCTAGAGAAACAGTGGGAATTGGGCAAATTCTACTCTCAGCTAAAGCCATTATATTCCATAGAAGTACCATCCAGAAATTATCACATGGGTAGCGGAATATCTTCAAGCTCAGGAAAAATTGGTAAGGGTAACAATCCACGCCCTTGCCGAAGAGAAAAGAAGGAACACCTGGTGTAAAGAGAAAGAAAAGGAAGTGTGAAAAAAAATTGCATATGCCTAATTTTGTACTGCTACTGTAGATATTACACTAATTTCCTGAGTAGGCTTTATGTATTTCTAGTGTGTACTAAGATCAGAACCAAGGAAGGGATGGTAGCTGACTTCCCACTAATTACTGGCTCCTCTGAAAATCAGAACCTGGATGCTTAGTACCCTTCGAATGTTATTAGTCAGATTTATACAATATTTTAATAAGAAATTTATTTTAAAGTATTATCTGCAGCTGGGAAAGCAATGTGGCGTTTTGGTTTTTTTAATAGTGTTTCTGAACTTAAAAAATAGGAAAGATGGTTTGGTCAAAATAAAATGGAAATGATGGTATTTTTAATTGCATGGAAATGAAAAATAGCCAACAGCAGTACAACCCTAGCCTGAACAAATTCAAATGTTATGTCAAACCTTAGGTAAATTTTCAGCTTTATTTTCAGATAGTTGTTGTGGTGTGATGATGCAGCCCTGAAACAGCAGCCCTCATACTTGAGTAGGACAGTCATAGCAATTTTCCTAGAAAGAGGAAGAGATCCATAGCTGTGTTAACTTTACAAATTCCTCTCTGCATGTGTATGAGACCACTTCTATTACAGAAAATACATAGATCAACTGTGGTATAAAGATGGGTTTGGTTGCTTTCTGCTTTTGATTATAACTTTGTTATATGGTTAGTTATGGACTAAAAACTTCCTGAGAGCATCATGCAATAAAATGAAGCTAAGATCACATCTGCCCATTTCTAACTGTAAAGGCACACTGTACTCTGGTATGAGCTGAGAAAGCACAGAAACACAGGACTTAACATCTTTGTAGCACATTTGGGATAGGAAAACAAAAGGTGATAATAACTTGGAAAATGACCAGTAGTTGGCTTTAGATATAGGGAAAGCCAAAGAAATTGGCATGGAGCTATAAGACTAGCAAAACCATTAGTGACTTATACTAACCATCTAATTTTAAAATAAATATATTTTTAAGACAATAGTCCCCTGGGGGTGAGGGAAAAGGGGCTCTATGCATGGACATCCAGCCCCAGTATGGGCAACACATAGGGGCCAGGGTACTAGCCAGGGCTTAAATATGTTGAGCATTAAGACACTGTTTCCCTGAGTCTACACTGGCTGTCTAAACTGGACTGGAGAGACATAAGCCTTGGCAAGTTGTGTGTGAGTGCCATAGAATAGAAGTCTTATACTAGAAACTTTGTAATAGACATTGCTATCCACCCACTAAACCCATCCTGCTTAATAAATAAATTTCAGATTATGTCACTGAGTGATGTGGTTCTTTTCTTGCTGTAACCCCATGCTAAGTCCCCCTGTGACATATCTACACAGCACTCACAGCCATTTCACAGCTGTCTCATCTTCATGCTAGTCTAACTTGCATGTCACAGTACCTGAGCTAACTCAGCTGTGTCTATATTAGGACTTTACATGTATAGCACATTAGTCACAAAAAAGAGTTACAGATAAGTATAATCTTGACTGAAACTCCAGATCTTCTTAGCAACAGATTTCTGTACATTCTTGCTTTGCAGAAAAGTGGCTGGTGCATCACTGTGAGCTGGGTGGATCAAAGAAGTAAGAACAGTTTCATCATTTCAGCAGCAGCAGAGGATGCAAACAATCTTTTAGAATGTACTGGAAAAAAACCCCTGTAAACGGTAGACATAGATTAATAGAAATCAATTCATAGATAAAATATACTTTAAAATATGTAGGACATTAAAAAAAGGAAAAAAGAGAACACAGGGAAAATTTGTATTGTTTATATAAACAAAAGTTTGAGAATTTGTTAACAGAGTCAAGAAAACCATTGTGAGATCACAGTAGTTTTTTTCAGGCCTAAGCAAAAATGCCAACAGAGTTTTTAGAATAACTGTCTTAAGTTTTTTTCAGAAATTCTCAGTCCTGGCATTCCACTGTTTGCCCACCAGTGCCTTCTGATTTAGAAAACCTAGCCTCCTCTGTGCTTTCAGTTTTGTCACTGTCTTCTACCACAGCTTATTTGGGATTTCAATGAGGAAAACACTTAGTGGCTTAATTTTACATATATGCTTCCACAGATAAATATATAGTTACATTTTTGCTTAAGTTTTTCTGTTCTGAAATAAATTAAGACATGCAATGCTGCTTGCTTTTGGGTTTTGCTTGCGTTTTCTGTGTCATTCTAGCCAATGCTGCAGCAAGTCTTCCTGCAATGTAGTGTTGCCAGCAAGGTTTAAAACATGGAAGGACCACAGTTTGGTCATGTCTGAAAAAAGCTGTTCATTATTTTAGAAGCTGACTTAAAATATTCAAATATAAAGTCTATTTAACTCCTATGACTGTTAATAAGGACCAAATTATTTGCCTGTTGAATTAGTATGACACTAATAGCCATGCAAGCAGTGTCTGATGTGTTCAGATTGGGTTTGCATTTAGTTCTAGAGGCAAAAGTTTAGACTGATGAACAATGTAAATGAATGACTCTTGGGCCTTGGCACTGGAGTATGTTATAATTGTAGCA
Organism: Aquila chrysaetos chrysaetos; assembly: GCF_900496995.4. Taxonomy (NCBI): domain Eukaryota; kingdom Metazoa; phylum Chordata; class Aves; order Accipitriformes; family Accipitridae; genus Aquila; species Aquila chrysaetos. The sequence continues at coordinate 21,384,543 of NC_044004.1, forward strand.
TAATGAGATAATGAAGAGACTCTGACTTTCTTTTTTCTTTTTTTTTTTTTTTTTAATTTAGAGAGGCTTGGGGATACGAATAGTTGAAAACAGAGAATACCAATTAGCTTCTGAATTTCCCTCCACTCTTATGCCCTCTCTTCCCCAGTCCCTTTCCATTATAGACCTATTTCAGAATTACAGTTAATATATTTTAGTGATAATAGGAGCCTTTGAATAAGAAACAAAATGTATCATATAGAAGTCATTCATTCTGAGCATGCTATACACAAAGGGGGAACTGAAGAGACAAATTCATTCCAGATTTCAGTGTTTTGAAACTTTTCATTTTAAATTTCAAAAGCAGCAATTACACGATGATGTTTGATGTACTCCAAAACTGATATTTCGTATATAGCATGTCTGATATTTATTGAAAATGCTAGAGAAAAACATTGTAACCATCATAATTTAAATATCATCTTATTCATACTCTCTTCAGGATACTTTAAAACAGGTCTAGAAGGGTCTATTAAATTGCATTTAAGCCCAGTACACTTTGCAGGTGTCCAGTATAATGAACACTTTAAATGGCTATGCTCTAAGGTTAATTTGTTCTGTAAAATTGCCCGGACCCCTCTAGAGTATTCATTAGTAGAATAAAACAGAGACCTAATCCAGATAGATGCTAAAGGATTATCATTATTGCTGTAAGGATGACTTTGATAAAATTCTAATTGGTATTGCCGCATAGGGACTGAACAAACGAAGCAGATTATGATAAATACTGGGTTTCAGACCTCTCTAACTAAATTCTGAGACTGGGATAAAATAAAGTGATCAAATTCATCTGAAAACAGATAGCTACCTCAATTTACTCCAGAACTTCTTTGAGTGGCATGAAAGATAAAATTATACTCAACTGCAGATAATTACATCAAATGTCAGCACACTACAATTAGAGCTAAAAGACCATTGCAGCACTCATTTTGCTTTTAACAGCATCTTCATTGCAAACAGTCCTTTGTCTCATTAGTGCAGGACTGACAGATTTAAACCTGTAGTTATACAGATTCATCCATAATAACATCAAACATGATTGTTATATTTTCTTTTCTTTCTGCATTATATAAAAGGTAGAAATTTTCTGCTGGGCCACTTAAACACACAAGACAATTTATATTATCCAAATAAAATTAAAATAAACCTTCTTATTTTGTATTTAGATCTGTAACTGGTAAAATTTCTGTGTCATGAAACCACAACTCCTATGCCAGTAAAAGACGTTGGAGTTAACTAGTCATTGTATAAGTCCATCAAGTAGAGATTGTAATTCTTTGGTTGTCATTATGGTTTTTGCCTTTAGCAAAAATTACAAATGGGTATGTTTTTATGTGAGTAAATATCAAATTATCATCCATATTCGATCTACTTTCAACTACACTACTCTTGGAAGAATAATTCCACTCTACATGAGTTATGGTAGCAGAACGCAACCTTTATTTTTATTACTACAGGTCAGTTGTCACTGTAAAACAATGCCTTCTTTCCATGCCGTGTCCACCTGTAGAATGTTATTATTCTGGATATTTTTATTTTACAGCTATGTGCAAAGTCAGATTATTACTTAGATTGTTTATGATACCTTAAAGGACTTTTTAATTATAAGAAGTACACATATTAGAATAGTATACATAAAGTTAGATGTCATATTTAGGTAGGCTGAATGTATATCTGTCATTATGTCCTTTTTTAATAATGACACAAATTCTGAAGTAACAAATGACATATACATGTACACACATTTGAAGAATCTGTGTTTATATCTCCAGCTGCCTTTCCCAAAGTTTCTGAGTAAATAGAACAGAAATTTTAATTCACAATTACAGAAATTTGAGACAGCCCTGGTTAAGTTTTTTGTTGGTTTTTTTTTGTTTGTTTGTTTTTGTTTTTCTTTTTTTTTTTTTTTAAAGAAACCCAACAGAATCAATATCTCCTACTGAACTGGGGTTTTCCCAGTCTAGGATTTGAATCCATCTATACCTACAAAAAATTACCCCAAATGTCAATGGACTGTAAGAATAATATTCAGGAAGTTACCATATCAGTTATGTAGAATTTAAAGAGCCTAAAATTAGGGGAAAACAAAGAATAGAAGGTCTGGTTTTATATTATTTTTGAAAAAAATGCTAAGGCAGGTTAGTGAAAATATCTTTAAGTATATATTTTCAGCAGTCTTCAAGCAAATATCATATCTATAATCTTTTATTACACTGTGTACTTAGAATCACTAAAGATTATAACTGAGCATAGGCTGAAAAAAAAGATGCCATATAATTCAGAAAGACCAAGATAATGTGATTTTGCTGTGGAACTGATTTGTTTCGATAAACAAGTTCTCAGATTTAATTCTTTTAAAATAAGTGTTCCTATGACTTCCTTTTACTGCTCATAGTCATCTGTTCCTTTACACTGTATTGGAAAATCATAAAAGAAGATAATATAATCTATTCAAGAGTTTTTCCTCATAAGCATTTCCTAATGATGTTGCAAGGTTTTATCACCTATACTATATGTCATTAGCAGGCAGCACTAAGACCACAATCACTTCCACCACAGGCTCCTGTAATGTAAGAGACAATCCTACCATACATTTTTAGCCAAAGATAAAATATTTAGGATTCAGGTATATATTTCTTGCTCCTTTTTACCTCTCACATTGTTAAGTACAGACTTATGCAGCATGAGTGATGTTTTTATCAGGTTGATCAGGACTGCTGCTGCAATTGGAATTTATCTGTGTGTCACAAGAGTATTTCAAATGGCTCTATTATACCTATCTGCTCAAGTGAGCACAACTAAAATGTTATGGCACCAGTTACAAACAAGACTGAGATGTTCTGTATCATCTATTCTCAGGTCAAAACTAAATAATGAACTAAACCTCCACATGTTCTCTGAAAAAAAAGTTTAATGGAGAGTGGTAATATTATAATTTTGTATAGGAGAAGTTTGTCCATTTTTATTCAACTGTATCAATTGCTTAAATAAAAAAAATCCCCCCTGCTCAGCCCTCTCCCCATTATCTCTTTAGACTACCATTATATACATCACTATCCCTATTAATTTCTCTAAATATACTTTTATAGTGTGTCAGAGACCTGTAGTTATCCACATTTGAAGAATGTGGAGGCCTCACAAACACACTTTTCTTCTGTCAGTTCTGGAACAGAGATACTCAATTTTCTTTTCCCTATCAACCCTGCTCCTCTGCAGCTTCTCACACCAGATGCTTTCTTCTCTATCCTCCCTATTTTCTAAATGGGTTTTCTGTCTTGGGAGTTGTTTCACCCAGAGAGACAGACAACTGGCAGAAAAGCACGCCAGTGGTATCACCTACTCTCTTTGTGATTTTTTGTGATGCTGATAGGGGCTTACATGTGTTCTGTTTGAGGCTGGCCACCTCCGTTCACACTTTGTTGTGTATCTAATCCTTCTAGCCAAATCTGAGAAACCTTAAGAATAGGCATGGCCATACCCTTCCTGCAAAGCAGGAGATATCATACTGCTACTTGCATATCTCTGTCACAAATCCAGTCCTATATTTTTGTTTAATGACTATAATATCTGTTCCTAATTGTTCTACTTTATTCTAGAATGAACTACATGTGCTGCATTTTATGTACATTGTCTTAGAATATGTGCAGTCAGCAGTGCTGATTCCTGAGGGTTTGGGACATTACATCTGGTAGTGATAGACATCTAGGTAATATAAAAAATCATTAAAAGGTTAAAGAAAATTAGATTTTAAAATAGTAACAATCTATGTATTTATAACATCACATACCGGTGGATTAAACAGAATAAGTATCTGGTAAGTTCCCATTGGGGAACAAAGGAGAAAGCATTTCCAGCATTCTTGATTAAACAGGAATTTGTTCAGCTTAGCTGGAAGCTTTTCAAATTATTTTAGATGATATTTAACTGATTAATTTAAATGGACCTAAATGTATTAGCAAAAATTAGAAGTTAAACAACATTGTTACTAGAACACAGGTAAGTGAGAAACAATATATAGTTTGATTTCCTCAGTTGTTTGAATGAGTTCAGTCAGTGTGTTGGTGATTCAAATTAATTCTTTTTGAACAGTCATGCAAATTTTTCTGTTGTAAAAAATTTTCAGTGAAAGAACGACATGACATAGTGGAACTAAGACTGCTGAAATACATTCCTCACGCTGATTTCTGTCAGTTGAGGCTGATACAAAGAGTGAGAGACAGAGAAGGAGAGAAAAATGAAGGACTTCTGATTAAAACAAAAAGCAGACTTCTGCAATTTTGTGATGTATCTTCTTTCCTGGAAAAACATTCTTAAGACCCTACGGATAAGACATTTTGAATGCTCTGGTTATAGTGCTGTTACCTACCATGGAAGATCCGCTCTCACAGTGTCTCAAGCCTCTCTGCTGTTAAGTGCTATTGATATCTCTTGTTCTGCATCCTTTCCGTTGCATCCATGCTACATTCCTGCAGCACAAACATTCACTGGAAAGTTGCTAGCTCCTGTCTTATCACACAATCAGATTTAAACTAGTGTCTACCTTTCTACTTCCTCTATTCACAAATCATCATTGATATACATAAACTATCTTTTCAGCTCCCATATCCTTCCAAATCATTTTCCTGTCCCATCCATCTACCTTCACGCTTCTTATTGTCTTCTGTTGTCTCCTATGCCCTGAGCTATAATTGAGTTAGATGCTTAAATCAATGTACTAGATAATGCTTTTATCTACTTTAGATTCAGCATGAAAGATATGATTAGGTCTGAGTAGTCTAACTTGTTTTTTCAGATAGCTAATAGTAACTAAAAATTTTGTTCCCAAGAGAGGCTTTTAAATTACATCCCATTTAAGTTCATATCTCAATTACTAGACATTTAAAGTTTGTGGTTTTAAGATTAGTTATTTTGCACTTACAAACACTGAGAGCAAGAAAATATAGGGAAAAGGAGAATAATAAACTGTTGGAAAATTACAGGGAAAAAATGTATCTTAATAAATGATAAGTATAACTTTCCCATTCAGCACCTTTATCAAATGTTTGTCAGCTCAGTTCTGTACATCTTGCCAGTCAAATGTGCCTGTGAAGTATCACTTTGTACTCCCCTACACAATAAACTTCCAATATGGTTCAGTATGAGAGGGTAGTATAGTCCCAAAGTCCTGAAATGATCTCAGAGAGACACTAGTAATGTTCCTATTGCCTGATAGAACATTTCTGATTTTAGCTTTATTTATTTGCTTGGTAAATTATTTTACAGATTGCTATTAAATCTAAAAATGTGCTGTCAGATCAAGAAAACACCCTTACATGTCCCTTGGCAAATTCATCATAGTGGCAAATATCTCTAATAAACATAACATTCTTTACCACAGTACTTCAACAAGGCAGGCATTTTTTCCTTTCTCTCTTTTGGATTCAGATACCATACAATGAGCTGTTTATTGTACACTGATGGTGGTGCCTAAGAGTATCATCATACAAATTTTGAATGGAAAGCATATATACACCAGGGCATGCTTGATATCCATCGGGTAACTGCAATTATACTTGCTGCATCTTCACGCCTTATAAGTGAAGTTTTTGCTCAGTGCATTAGTACGTTATATTGTTACAAAGCCATTTGCACTAGCTGAGTGTTTACTACAGGATGAAGTTCAAATAATTGGTTTTGAGACAGCACTAGGTGATCTGTGAACTTCAAGACTGAAACATTTTCCTTTCAGCCACCATTTGGTCACAGTGGATATCAGTCATGGATTTCCTTCTATTTTGCTTCAAGATTTCTTTTTTGGATTTTTCTGTGTACTCAGTCTGGGAGTTCTTTCAAACAAACTGCTAAACTATCCAGTTTTAATTGTTTAAAAGGGACAACTTTTAAGATTAAATCATTGCTGGAAACACCTGTGCTAAGAAAAATATATTCAAGGCCAGGTGCAGCTCAAGCATGATTTAGAAGAGGGGAGGCCTTTCAATGTAGTACTGCACAGCAAAACCAGACTTGGATGTAATGGAGGGCTGCTGAAACAGAGTGGCAGCATGGCTGTTGAGCAGAGTTGCAGCCACACTCTCACTTCCAGTCCTCACGTAGTCCAAGCACAACAGCAAGAAAATGTGAGTGGGACTAATGGTGAACCTAAAGGCCTCTTAATTCTTTTCTCCCTGAGTGTATCCAGATTATCCTAACTTAATTTGTTAAGCCTACACATCCAATATGAAACCTCTGAATTATTAGTCTTCAGAATATTCATTCATAAATACTGTGCATAAGAGGGAAATCTACAATCACATATGGGATGTGCGGATAGACAGTTAGATGAATAGAGAAAAGAAACTTCAGTGAGTACTTATGAACAGATATCTAAATCTTAGGGTTTAACATAAATGGTACTGAGGACACTGCATGCCAGGTCATACACTGCAGAGCATCTAGAAAGGAATGAGTGAAGAGAGGTGAAGAACAGAAAATATTAAACTGTACCTGAAGCTTTTCAGGACCACCAAACAATTGAATTTTCAGGCATATCAGTGGAAGCAGGAAAATAGGTACCTTGACAAGAGAATCCTTCTGAGGGTGCTCTTTTTGGGAAATTATTCTGCAGTGGTTATGCAGAATTTACCCAATAATTTTTGGTCATGTCTGCACATTATTTTCCTGCTTTCTCTCCAGATGCCTAACACTAAGTATTGCAAAGGTTTTAGAAAAAAATAAAAAAAATCACATGACAGAACAGTGCCCATAACATCAGGAGCCATTTAGAATCTACAATAGGTCACTCAAGTCCTACCAAAGTACAATGGTGAGACATAAAAGTAATTAGCATTCAACATAGTCTAAAACGTCTCATATGAAACCTATTTGCAAAATCCCTTGTTGTTTTCATTACATTTATTCATCTGAGGATTATCAGTGCAACACAGGTCCTCTTAAAATTGTTTACTAGTAAATGGCTAATGTGTTCAGATGTTAATTACTCTGTTTTGACTTGAGATTAAACAAAAAAAAAATGACCATTAGCCACTGAAAACATTTGATTGGCAATTACTCATTACTTTATGAAGGCTATTGCAGTGAAACAACATATGATTCACCAATGAAATAGCTTATGAGCTAAAGTCAGACTAGAAATCTTAAATGTAACTGCTGCCTTCGAAGGAGTAATAAACTGCATATGAAACTAGGCATGCAACATGAATGAAAGGGTCTCTAAAAGGTCAGGTCAAGGCCTGCTCAATATCAAACTTAAAGGCTCATTTTCAAAATGCACAGTTAACAATTTTAATCTTTCCCCCACCCTCTTTCTTACACATATTAGAAATATTGATTCAGGTAGATATATTCAGGCAATTTTTAAAGATGTAAGTTTCAGGGCAAATGGGAAATTAGAACTGAGTTTGATTTCAGAATCTATCTATTTGCAGTGACTTACTTCTCAGTTTAGTAACATTTGGTATGTGTTGCAAATACGTAGTGTAATTTGCAGTCTGTTACACCACTGTGTAATGTGCCATAAAGAAACAAGAACGTACAATTAATGATTTAGTATGTATTTCAACATGATAAAATGCAGAAAATATCCATGTGTTTTTTCATTGAAACAAAAGAACTATTGCTAGTCCCTGATTTTTCTCCAGTCTTTTGCTTTTTGGTTCAGGAAAGAGATTTTTAGCATGCATGGTATAACTATCTTTAGGTGTATGCAATCCAAATTAAGAGAAAGGGAGAAAGTTTGAAGAGTTTTTCCCACTTCCTCTGAAAGAATAAAATTATCTATTTACAATAACTATCAGTTTAATGTAGACAAGTATTTTGGGTTTGTGTGGCGGGGTTTTGGTAGCGGGGAGGGGCTGCAGGGGCGGCTCCTGTGAGAAGCTGCTAGAAGGGGGTTGTAGTGAGGTGGGTGTTGGTCTTTTCTGTCAGGTGGCTGGAGATAGGACAAGAGGAAATGGCCTTAAGTTGAGGCAAGGGAGATTTAGGTTAGGTATTAGGAAAAATTTTTTTACTGAGAGGGTTGTCAAACATTGGAATGGGCTGCCAAGGGAAGTGGTTGAGTCACCATCCCTGGAGATATTAAAAAAGCGAGTGGACAGGGTACTTGAGGACATGGTTTAGTGGGCATGGTTAATGGTTGGACTCGATGATCTTGAAGGTCTTTTCCAACCTAAATGATTCTACGATTCTATGATTGTAAGCTTCCCCGGCTCCAAGTCGGACCCACCTCTGGCCCAGGCCGAGCCCATCAGCAACGGTGGTAGCGCCTCTGGGAGAACAGATTTTAGAGGGGGAACCTGCAATGAGTTGGGGGGATTGGAATGTGAGAGGAACCCCTCTGCAGACACCGAGGTCAGTGAGGAAGGCGGGGGAGGAGGTGGGCCGGAGGAGGGGATGCCCCTGCAGCCCGTGGTGAGACGGCAGGCTGTCCCCCCCAGCCCGTGGAGGGGAGCGGGGGAGCGGAGGCCCACCTGCAGCCCGGGGAGAGAGGAGCCCGCGCCGGAGCAGGGGGATGGATGCCCCCCAGGATGGCCGTGACTCCATGGGAAAGCCCGCGCTGGAGCAGGCTGTGACTGAAGATCGGCTCGCGGAAAGGACCCACGCCAGGGAAGAAGTTCAGGAAGAACTGCAGCCCGTGGGAAGGACTCACGTTGGAGAAGTTCATGGAGGGCTGTCTCCCGTGGGAGGGACCCCACGCTGGAGCAGGGGAAGAGTGTGAGGAGTCCTCCTCCCCCTGAGGAGGAAGGAGCGGCAGAGACAAGGTGTGTGGAGCTGACCCCAACCCCCATCCCCTGTTCCCCTGCGCCGCGGGGGGAGGAGGGAGAGAGAACCGGGAGTGGAGCTGAGCCGGGAAGGAGGGAGGGGTGGGAGGAAGGCGTTCTGAGGTTTGGGTTTACTTCTCAGTATCCTTGTTTTGATTTGATTGGTAGTAAATTAAATTGATTTTGTTTTTTCCCCAAGCTGAGCCAGTCTTTTGCCCGTGACCATAAGTGGTGAGTGATCCCTCCCAGTCCTTGTCTTGACTCACGAGCTTTTCTTTGTATTTTCTCCTCATCCCACCGTGGCCAGGGGCGGGGAGTGAGTGAGTGGCTGTGTGGTGCTTTGTTGCTGGCTGGGCTTAAACCATGACAAGTTAACCTGGAACTAGTTAAAATAATGTACTTAATAAAAGTCTACAAAAGGTTACCCTCTCAGTTGAAGTTCTGATAAATTTCAACACTTTTACTGTGTCAATAAGGAATTATTTCCTCTTCCCTTCCAAATAGTGAATCATATTCTCACTAAGGCCAGTGACACACTCAAGTCTCAGCTCACCAAGTCTAGGAAAAATTCTTCATTACTGAAAGGAGGATAGAAGTTTTAATCCTCATTTACAAAAGCATAAGAGATTTTTCCAAAACAATGATCTTAATGTTAAACTGATGATATTAACACAGTTCCAATATTAAATATGGAAGCACTACACCATTTCTTTTATTTTTGAATGCTTTAGCTGTATCTACTGAACAAGAAAGGTTAATTTTGTTGTAGATGGCCTAAACAACATTCCCAAACTTATGCCTCTTCTGCACCTCCTCCTTACACCATTGTCTGAAAAAAACATGTGCACTATTGTCTAAAACAACAACTTCCAAAGAATCTTTTTTCTCATGTAAGCAGTACCAGGAGGAGATAAAGATTAAAACATTTGGGGGGCAGGGTTAATTGAAGACAAAAGCAAATGGAGGTGGTTGTTTGGGTTTTTTTAAGTCCAAAAATGAAATGTGTTCAGTGGAAAAAGGTTGTAAATCAGTTTCCTTTTACAAGCTGATAGGAAATATCAGAAGAAATAATGGCTAGACTGATTAGAGTATTTGGGTGCTTTGGGAAGTAGGTTCCTTGCTTTTGCCCAACTATCATCATAATCTAACCTTTTCCAGAGTTGTGTTTCCTTTGAGTGGAAATTCTTATTCACATCACTTTAAGAGAAATAAAATTAGACCAGATTAAATGATAGCAAACATATTGTACTGAATAGTGAGTATAAACTCTCTTACACTGGAAGGAAGGTGAAGTGTCTGGGTGGATGACTTCTCTTTCCCTTGAATTCATTCAATGGCTATCTTCCTGACTCTTTTTGCCACTACAGTTTTAGTTCAACTAATATTGCAGTGAATATAACATTGCCTTTATGTTACAGTGTAAGTCACAACCCAGAGTAAAATCATTATACAGGTTGATATTTCTTGGAGGCAAAATAGTTAACAGCAATGGCACTGAAAAGATCATAATAAATAAGAGATTAAGTTAAACTAAAAAAGAGGTAAGTTTTTTAACATAATTCGGTTTCTAATAATGTCAGATAATAAATGCAGTGAATAGGAAATTTTATTAGAATAATTTACTACTCATCTACACTAATTCATGGGATATAATAACTTATTATTCACCTCTTTTTCTTACATGCGTTCTAATGCAAACTTGATTTACCTTTCTTCTCTGTTATTCTTCCCAATACTGTACCTGACACTTAAGAATAAAAACTGTATAAGGAAACAACTGTAAAATATATAAATATACACACGTATTAACACAATGTGATTGCAAATATAGATAAACTTAAATATTACTTAAATTGTGCATAGCAATATTTGTCAAAGTAACCTTATGTATTCTAGGAATTATGTGCATAATAATTGCATGCATTTTCCACTGAAGCAAGTGAAATGCCAGTTAGAGAGATGAAGGTGTAACTATATAAATCAGTAATTAGTTTGATCCAGAAAACTGCTGCCTCAATTTTGGACTATAATTTTTCTGGTCTGAGGGGATTATCTATGCCTTCATCTCTGTTTTTCTGTACTGCATTGAGCATCAACAAGTGAAATTATTATTATAAATTATTCTAATTATTTTTTTTTATGTATGTTTGAAAAGTCTCACTTTATAAAGCATTATGAAGAGTTATCTTTAGTTCATAATGTAGGTAATACATGATCAGTAAAAGCTTCAATTTATTGTTCAGTTGCATTCTTATTACGCAAATTGCACATCAGAATAACAAATGATAGTCTGAATGATAATGCAGTACTGATGCTAATTTGTCCTTTTATATTTACTCCCGTGTTTCATAGTTTTCCATGTTCATGTAAATAAAAAAAAAAATCAATTTCCTTTTGTAACAATCCCCACCCCCTCAAGCCATAATCCCCAGTGGGGCTTGTGATGGCTGCATCCAGTTTACTCTGGACTTTGGGGGATGGATAGCAACATAGTAGCCAAGGGCTGTCTGGAATGGTGAGCCAAAGGTCTTGCTGGTGGGCAGATATGACTGTCTTACTCCATAAATACTGGACAGCCCAGGGCCGGTGGAGTTCTCCTGCGTGTCAGCGAGCTGCACGTCAGGATCTCCCCTTGAGTAGGGACAGTTCTGAAGGTTACTCCTTGAGGTTGAGAGCTTCCTTGCCGCAACAGATCCTCGGTAAGTGATTAATAGCATGCAAAACTGAAATCTTAGCTAAGTGATATAAAGGATTGATTGACCATATATAATCCTTTAGACATAAACTGTTAATCGAGTCTGGGACTAGGAGTGGATCCAGCTGCACTAGATGCCTCTCTCAGAAGGAGTTTAGAAAGCAAGGGGGTCTGCTCTGAACCTCGTGACTCAATGGGAGGGTCTCCATGACAGTTTTGTCTGATGCTGTCCTCTACGCAGTAAATAATCAAGTGTACCTTGCCATCGAATCTTGTTAAACCACTGTTGCATTTACTATCAGACTTTGTTAAATTGCTCTTTTATATCAATAAACATATTGCTACTTTTCTCTTATGAGTAAAGTGCGTCACTCCATGTGCAACACAGGTTCATTTCTCAGAGTTTGAATTTTTTAAGAGGAATATGATCTGGACAGATTTTATCATTGAGGGAACCTGAAGGAAAATAATTAAGTTCTGTCCATATTTCTTAGCAACAGCTTTAATGAGACTTAATCTCTACTTTCCTATAGGCATCTATTGCACTTACTGATTTATGGAAAAAAAATTAGAATTCAGTAATGAGATTTTCTGCTAATGAAAAAGGCTGTTCTAATTCATACACTGGTACAGTTAGACACCAAACAAAATATGCACCTTCTACTCAGTTTTTTCAGCAAAAATTGTTTTATACACTTTGCAAACACATCATTGAAGCAAATTAATATATTAGATAAAACAGTTCTGTGGAAAACTGCATGGATGGAAGTATAAAAACTCGATAGGAAATTATCTGTTAATGGTCTGAAACTATGGAAATAAGAGCTAGAAGTAAAACTGATTGGAGGATGGTGCACATTTGGTTGAAAAATTGTTCTTTGTCAACAATTCCTGTCAGTTGGGTGTTTCAGAGAGGGTACTATGGAGGCTCTATATAAAATTTGTGGATGACAATAAGCTAGCTGTGTCCCCCCATACATCAAGGCAAGAAGCAGGGCCGGATCAAAATGACCATGGCAAACTAAAAGACTGGTCTAAAATTAAGACAAAAATATAACAACAGTACTAAAAAGCACAATATTTCAAGAGAAGTAAAATTGAAAGTATGAGTTGGAGAATAAGAGGCCTGAAAAGGACCATGAGCCAACTATGAAACAGCAGTTCATACTGTGGGGGTGCCTGCACATCCTCCCCTCTTGGTAGAATGTCCTGGATGACAACAGATGATACAATGGGAATGCAAGCCTAGACAGTACATTTGTATACAGCGCCCCAAACTTTATGTTCTGATGGTGTTTGCCAAAAATGGAGGATGCTAAAAAAAAAGCTGCAAATTGCTACCATACAAGGATGCAGTAACAAGGGGTTACCGAGGGACTTTAAACAAAGAAGGAATCAGCTAAAAAACAAAAAAAAAGTAACAGAAGCAGAAAAATGTTTAGTAGTGTCGGGAGAAAGGAAGGGAAACAGAGCAGCAGTTAAAACATGTTTTGGTGCTATCACAGTCTCCCTGGGGCATCATGGCCTCTGCTCATATTCAGCTGGCTGTTGACCAACACCCCCAGGTCCTTTTCCACCAGGCAGCTTTCCAGCCACTCTTCCCCAAGCCTGTAGCGCTACATGGAGTTGTTGTGACCCAAGGGCAGGACCTGGGACTTGGCCTTGTTGAATCTCATACAATTGGCCTCAGCCCATCGATCCAGCCTGTCCAGATCCCTCTGTAGAGCCTTCCTACCCTAGAGCAGATCAACACTCCCACCCAGCTTGCTGTCATCTGCAAACTTACTGAGGGTACACTCGATCCCCTTGTCCAGATCATTGATAAAGGTATTAAATGGAACTGGCCCCAGTACTGAGCCCTGGGGAACACCACTTGTGACCTGTCGCCAACTGGATTTAACTCCATTTACCACAACTCTGGGCCCAGCCATCCAGCCAGTTTTTTACCAAGTGAAGAGTACACTCATCCAAGCCATGAGTGGCCAGTTGCTCCAGAAGAATACTGTGGAAAACAGTATCAAAGGCTTTACTAAAGTCCAAGTAAACAACATCCACAGCCTTTCCCTCATCCACTAAGTGGGTCACCTGGTCATAGAAGGAGATCAGGTTAGTCAAGCAGGACCTGCCTTTTATAAACCCTTGCTGACTGGGCCTGATCACCTGGTTGTCCTGTACATGCCGCATGATGGCACAGAAGATGATCTGCTCCATAACCTTCCCTGGTGCCGAGGTCAAACTGACAGGCCCATAGCTCCCCAGCTCCTCCTTCTGGCCTTTCTTGTAGCTAGACATCACATTTGCTAACCTCCAGTCAACTGGGACTTTCCCAGATAGCCAGGACTGCTGATAAATTATGCAAAATGGCTTGGTGAGCACTTCTGCCAGCTCCCTCAGTACCCTTGGGTGGATCCCATCCAGCCCCATAGACTTGTGTGTGTCTAAGTGGTGTAGCAGGTCACTAACCATTTCCCCTTGGATAATGGGGGCTTCATTCTGCTCCCTATCCCTATCTTACAGCTCAGGGGGCTGTGTACTCAGAGAACAACCGGTCTTACTATTAAAGACTGACGCAAAGAAGGCATTAAGTACCTCTGCCTTTTTCTCATCCTTTGCCACTATGTTTCCCGCCACATCCAATAAAAGATGGAGATTCTCCTTAGCCTTCCTTTTGTTGCTAATGTATTTATAGAAACTTATAAAATTGTCTTTTATGGCAGTAGCCAAATTAATTTATAGTTGGGCTTTGGCCCTTCTAGTTTTCTCTTGTTATCCTTGTAGTTCTCCTGAGTTGCCTGCCCCTTCTTCCAAAGGTCATAAACTCTCCTTTTTTTTCCTGAATTCCAGCCAAATCTCTCTGTTCAGCCAGGCTGGTCTTCTTTCCTGCCAACTCATCTTTTGGCACATAGGGATGTCCTGCTCCTTAAATTTGTTTTAAACCACATTAGCTGAGCAGTCTTTCCTGCAAAAGACAGCAGGAAGCTATTCTTTTATTCTTTTAAGTGTGGATGATACTTCTTGTGGAACACCATTTAATTTCAGATATTAACAATGTGATATCACCAAAAAATAGCTTACAGTAGTGTGGCAATATGAAAAGAATCTTGGATTTATAAGAAACAAAGAAGGAATTTCATTTGAGTCTAGATAAGAGAAGGTTGAGAAAAGGTATGGCTGCAATTTTACAAAATGTAAAGCAAGATACAAAGGAATGGTCATCTCAATGGCTACTGTGGTAAAGGACACACCTTCACACATAAACAACATAAAAAAATGAATGAAACTAAACAGTAATTTAGATTGTATATTAGGAAAAATTTCCAAATTTTGAGGTTGCAAAGTTAATACTTCATACTTGTAATAAAGTGGTTGGTTACAGGGGAAATTTATTTTATTGGTTTCAAGAAAGTTTCACTGAAAGCACATGCAGATTTCTGTACTTCTTCAAAGTAAAATTGAAGTTTTGTATTATTTGAGTCCGGGCTAAGAACTCCTGCAGTGACTCTTCTAGGAATTCCACTGTACTATTACTCTGAAAGAAAAAGACATACAGCTGCAGGACCTCATAGCAGGAAAAATAGTCAAGGAATGAGTTGCAGTGAAATAAACAAAAGAAATTCCAGTGTTGTTTGGTTAAGCCTGTGAAAAAGCTCTGAATTTCTACCCTTCTCTGTCTTTTCAACACTGGCATTAAAGCTAGCATAACAGACTTTGGCCTCCAAGGTGATATTTTATGTCTTTTTCCTTCTCCAGCTATTCACATTTTCCTCTTAGTCAAGCCACCAGGTGGTGTTACCAAGGGATGAATACTGGTAAGGTTACAACATATTCAAGGCAATCACTTCTCACCTGGTGTCACTTGCTTCTTTTTGCAGGCTTACTATGATTATACCCTAGCCTGATTTGCATTGGATTAGTGGAATTTCCCTGTCTTTTTAATGGAAGGGAACATATGGCACATAGCTTTAAAAGTGTGCTACCAAACATAATGAATGTTGGATTGACATTGTTACACCCATAGGGTTTGTTGATAAAAACAGATATTTATACACTATGACATTCTTTCTGCTACCCCTACTCAATGTATGATTCATGAGAAAAAGGATCAGATAGAACAGACTTGGTAAATGGGTAGAAACAGAAATAAACAAGCAGAGACTAAACAAAATTCTGTATTACAGAACACAGGACCATATTGCCATTGCTAGAAACAGACAATAAACTTTTTACTGATTTTTGAGGGCCTCGGGACTGAGGCTTGTCAGGCTTGCTCTGCTTGAACTTTTCTTGACCTGCCTGTAACTTTGTTTTTCTTGATGTCTCTGTGAAAGTAATTTCTCTAATTGACAAAGTGTCCACAGCTAATTTGTTTTACTTTTATTTTCCTCTGTATGGTCCAGCCATAGTTATATATAGATAAAGCAGTTATTCTGTGTAGAATGAGATACTTATAACTCTAAAACAATGATGTAGCACAGAGAAATACAGACCTGGTGTGATAGCAGAGGCCTTGAGAATCAGACACAGTGTGAGGCATAGAAGAGCACAGAGATGGAATGGTAAGGGATGAGTCTCAAGGAAATAAACAAGTGGGTTTTGGTTAAGCACGTGACAAAGCTCTGACTTCCTACCCTTCCGTGTCCTCCATTACACTTAATATCTCCTAACCTATAAAAGTCATGCCAGTTTCTTCACTGGCTCCTTTCTTATATTTTAGAGGTGAGACATACCTATTAGTCTCTATGGTATATGAAATGATGCTTCTTAAACTACTCAAGTGAGTAAAAATTTTCTAAGTTGCCACCATGCTAAGTATACCTATCTTAGAACTTGATAGATTCCACATTGTGTCTTGACCCTGATTTATTTTAAAATTCAGGAAGGTGACTATTTTGCAGTGAATGCAAAATATTCTGGATGTGACAGACATTCTGGATTCACTGTCTGTACATTGCAGGCCTAAAGAAATAGTTTAGAAATTTCAGATAGAAATAATTTGATTCCCTTATTATTTCTTATTAAGAAGGCAAAGGCAGGGACTCGGAGAATGAAGAACCACCCACTGTAGGAGAAGATCAGGTTTGAGACCATCTAAGGAGCCTGAAAGTGTACAAGTTCATGGGACCTAATGAGATGCATCCGCAGGTCCTGAGGCAACTCGCGGATGAAGTGGCTAAGTCCATCATATTTGAGAAGTCGTGGCAGTGGATAAAGTTCCCACTGAGTGGAAAAGGGCAAACATAACCTCCATTTTTAGAAAGGGAAAAAAGGAAGAGTTGGGGAACTACAGGCCAGGCAGTCTCACCTCTGTGCCCGGCAAGTTCATGGAGCAGATCCTCCTGGAAACTACGCTAAGGCACATGAAAAATAAGGAAGTAATTGGTGACAGCCAACATGGCTTCACTAAGGGCAAATCCTGCCTGACAAGTCTGGTGGCCTTCTATGATGGGGTGATAGTGTTGGTGGATAAGGGAAGAGCAATGGATGTCATCTACCTGGACTTGTGCGAAGCATTTGACACTGTCCCACATGACATCCTTGTCTCTAAATTGGAGAGACATGGATTTCGACAGATGGACCACTCGGTGGGTAAGGAATTGGCTGGATGGTCACACTCAGAGAGTTGTGGTCAAGAGTTTGATCTCTGAGTGGAGACCAGTGACAAGTGGCATTCCTCAGGGGTCAGTATTGCGACTGGCGCTATTTAACATCTTTGTCGAAGACATGAACAGTGGGATTGAGTGCACCCTCAGCAAGTTTGCCGAGGACACCACGCTGCATGGTGTGGTCGACACGCTCGTTGGAATGCATGCCATCCGGAGGGACCTTGACAGGCTTGAGAGGTGTGGCCGTGCGAATCTCATGAAGTTCAACAAGGCTGAGTGCAAGGTCTCACACCTGGGTCAGTGCAGTCCCAAGCACAAACACAGGCGGGTCAGGGAATGGATTGAGAGCAGCCCTGTGGAGAAGGACTTAGGGGTGTTGGTTGACAAAAAGCTCAACATGACCCAGCAATGTGCGTTTGCAGCCCAGAAAGGCAACCATATCCTGGGCTGCATCAAAAGAAGTGTGACCAGCAGGTTGAGGTGATTGTCCTCCTGTACTCTGCTCTTGTGAGACCCCACCTGGAGTACTGCGTTCAGCTCTGGGGGCCCCAACATAAGAAAGACATGGACCTGTTGGAGCGAGTCCAGAGGAGGGCCACGAAGATGATCAGAGGGCTGGAACACCTCTCCTATGAAGACAGGCTGAGAGAGTTGGGGTTGTTCAGCCTGGAGAAGAGAAGGCTCTGGGGAGACCTTACAGCAGCCTTCCAGTACCTAGAGGGGGCCTACGAGAAAGATGGGGAGGGCCTCTTTAACAGGGCATGTAGTGATAGGATGAGGGGTCATGGTTTTAAACTGAAAGAGGGTAGATTTAGATTAGATGTAAGGAGGAAGTTCTTTGCTGTGAGGGTGGTGAGGCACTGGAACAGGTTGCCCAGAGAGGCTGTGGATGTCCATCCCTGGAAGGGATCCCAAGGCCAGGTTGGGGGTTGGATCTAGATGATCTTTAAGGTCCCTTCCAAATCAAACCTTTCTATTGTTCTATGACTCTATGATAAATATACATAGGTTTGTCATATGTGTATATGTATGTATGTGTATATATATATGTAAACATATATATGTATACATAGTTACGAGTACCCAGAATTTCACAAAGGTTGATGCTTGTAATGAGAATTTCATACATAAACAATTGGGTCATAAAATTATTCAAGTGATTTTTGTACTCTGTACTGAGAAGTCCTGAGAAATCAGGTCTTATCTTTTACAAATAATAATTGCTGCTTTTTTTTTTTTAACAAGAATCTTTTGCTACTCTGTGTATTAGAACTGCAGAAGGAAAGGTTAGTCCCACATAAGAATTTCTTCCAAGGGAGAAACTATGCAATTGACTCAGTAGGTATGCTTTATGTAATATATAGTAATCACTGGATTATTTCATGGATTTCTGCTATATTGTGGAATAATAGCCACTTATATAATGTGAAGTATGTTATTTTTACGGGTTGCTGTATGAATATATGGCAATATATTGCCCTGTTACCAGGAGCCTTTCTTTTCCTGCATCTTGGAAACTGAAGCACATTTCCTCTATTTCTCCTTATGTGCTTGTTTTGGTGACTGTTTCATAAGGCAGTTGGACACCTTCATACGGTAATACAGATGTTGTGCCTCATACTGAATATAAATGTGTGTGGCAGGTCCTGGCACCCCACATTATACTGACACTTCTGGTTGCCTTCAGCTGTGTTTTTAAACATCTGTAAATTTCCAGTTCGGCTAACAGAATTTCTCACATTACAGGTATTCTTGATCTCAAATGTCTGTTAAATAGAGTATCAGTAGGTGTCAATCAGTGAGTCTTTGGTGCTCTTCCTGCAAGGTAAATACCTTACTATTTCACCCTGCAGGCTTTCAATATCTGTTTATTATTTTGACACTGATTTCCAGTAGCCTATACTATGTAGGCTTTATGTCTAAACCCAGACTTCATGGCATATTATTTGAAGTCATGTTGAGTAATCTACAGCTTATTCTCAGACTTTTCTATATTAAACCTATCAGATCCTGCAAAAACAGTTTTGACTTGCAAGCAGTCACCTTTTTTGCTGTCGCATATTCCAGTAAAGCTAACTTAGGGGAATGTTAATAATAGAATTATAAAAAAGTAGAACTGGAGGGTACTTTAAAGGTTCATACAGTCCTGTAGTTTTCAGACTGTTGTTAACTGGTCAAAAAAATCCATAGACTATTTCTTAGGAATCCGTAGAAGTTTAATAAGTACTTAGCTATGTGAAATTGTACAAGATATTCTATAGTTCTGCTGTTGAATCACATCTCAAATTGGTATGAATATCTCCTGCAATTTAAAAAATGACCCTTTATGTGTCTCCAGGGTTCAGAACACATGTCTGAAAATTTGCTTAATTATTTTTAGTTTAAAAAACAGAAAACTGCTTGGACAAATGAGGGGAAGGGACAATCCAATGGAACAGCTCAATTCCAATAGTGATAAGAAAAGCAGTTCCTTCTTGTTTTGTCACACAGTTGTCACAGCTTTGAGTTGAGACCATTATTTTGTTCCAGTTTTTAGGTACAGTTACAGAGTTGGTTAGAATCAAAGAGTCCATAGCCATGGTTTTCTACATCTTCAGCTATTTATTCTTTTATTTGGCTGGCACCAGTGACATCATGGTAATAGACATAATTCCTTGCATTCCAATATATAATTATATATTTCCTATTATTATAACAGGGCTGTCAACTTTGAGTCATGTCTGGTAGTTTAGCTACCAAAAACTGTGCATGTGCATCTTCTGACTAACAGTGGGCCAGTGGCTAAAGAAAGGAACAGTGAAGAAAAAAAATTCACTGTCTTTTAGCAATGAACACTTAGCTCTAAGTACTGTTCAGAAAAAAACCTGAAATAATTTCTCAACTTCTATTATCATTAAAAGCAAAAGGATGAATGGTATGAAAATCCTAAAAGAAAAATAGCTCATATAGACCAAATTATTTTTAAATGGGACTGTGTCAACTGATGAACAATAATTTAAAAGGTGTGTTATGAAGTATTTGCTAATGGAAAAATGAAACTATTTGATTTTTTACATCACCTTGAAAGAAGGCACCTTCATTTTAAAGACAATAGGGAGAATTCCTTCAAGCATAAATTGAATGAGCGGGAAAAAAATGACAACAGGAAAGCAAATTTTCTATTCAGCTGCTCCTGTGAATACAAAAGTGATCAAATAATCTCTTTGTATGAGCCACCAAATTATGAATATTAGAAAAGATCACGAAGTCACAGGAGACCAGTAACTACCTCGCAGCAGAAAAGAGGAAATTCCTATGGTGGATGAAAAGTTGTATTCAAGCAAGCCAATTTAGTAACTCCTGAAGGTAATACCAATACATGATATTTTCAAGACATGGCCAAAAATATACTGTTTTCATTTACTGTTAAAATAATGTCTACTCTTGCAGCTAGATGAGACTATAGAGGTTTTACTATCAATAATTTTCTTTATTATTTTAAAGAAGAATTAGAATGTGAACCATTGGAAGCTATGTTTGTTTTGTCACCCTCTTCCTATTTGAATGTGAGCATATATATATATATATTTATATACATATACCATGTGGGTAGTAGTTTTGTACAGGAATATGATACAGACTGGGGCCAGTACATCAGAATTTCACAGATGGTGCATGTTCAGTGATGACAAGTCTGGCTGTGCTGGTCTTGCTGAATTCAAAAAATGGTCACTAATATTTCCTAAGAGCTTTGTAGTAGTCACAAAAACCCCACCCATTGGCAGCAAGAAAATGCCAGGCTACATAAAAAGTGTTTTGAATGCTGCAATGAAAAGAATTGGCCTTATCAAAGCTTGACCAGTGAAGTTTCATGTATTCTCAACTTTCTGTAATGACAAGGATTGTGAACATGATGGTTTGCCTTGCATTCTGATACAAGGTAGCTATCAAAAATACTTGCTTTTTTGCAAAACGTTCAGAAATGCAAGTCTTTTTTCCTGAACATTAATTCGAACTATCACATGAGCATGAAAGTGAAACCCTGCTTAACAGGTTTGCTTATACCTCTGGTGTTTTCTTGTGACTTAATGACCTTGATCTAGTAGAGCAAGAAAAAACTGTAATGGTTTATAATATAGCTGAAGAAAAATCGGTTTTATCCAGAAGCTTCAACTCCAGATTGAAAGAGAAAGCTACTTTGAACCTGCTTTGACACATTTAAAAAGTTTCACACATTGTGACTGAAAAAGGTTGGCACTCAATAGCGATGTAAAAAGCTGAACGAAATATTTCACTCTCATTAGTGTAATGAACGAAAGAATGGCTAGATATGAAAACCATTTGCAAAATCTTGGAATTTTGGTTACAATTTAGTAGCCAAGGAAGAAGTTCAAGGGTGTTGTGGTGGGGAATAGAACTTGAATTTATATAGGAATGTCTTGCTTTATTATGATAAAAATAAAGAAAACCACTCTTGCTGTACATTACCAGATAAGTCCAGAGTAGCTTTCATGCCAATATCACTGTATAGTCATAGAAGTTCACTATTTCAGCCTTTCTAGTAATGGAAGTGAAATATTGATAGAGCCTGGAGGGATGCTGTTGGAAATGGACACTGATCCTTTTGAACCTTCACTCACTTTGAATTTCAACCCTCTCATTAAAGCTGATATATATAGTTATAGACATGCAGAATCACAACTTCTTTATTGTCCTTTCAAACATTTTATCAATGAACCAAAACTTTTTTGACCCATGTCAAACTTTTTTTGGTCATATATAGGAAAAACAACTTGTTGCCATTTAGGCATGCTATTCTCTGTGTACTCTCTGTGGACATACAACATACTCTTTTTAAAATATCTGAGGGTTGCTATCTGTCTTTTTCTCAGTCTTTTCAAGATCAAATTAAACCAGTTGTTTGGGGTCTATTTTTGCTTTGTGGGGAAATTTTCAAAGCTTGTAAACATTTTTGTTACCATACTCTGGATTCCAATTTTGTCTATATCTTTCTTATAGTTCAGTGGCCAAAAAACCAGCATTCCTACTGAAACCTCACCAGTGCCAAGTAGAGCAGAATAATTACCATCTGTGTCTTACATTTTACACCTCTGTCAAATCCCACTAAGATGACTTTTGCCCTGAGTCACTATATAGGTGACTCAGATTCTAACAGCAATTTTCCACATCTTTCCACAGTCTTTTTTCAGTACAACCGCCAAGCAAAATATTTCACCTGTTCTATCTTTGTATGTGATTTTTCTCCTGAAGTGTGCTAATAGTTTTTCTTTTATCCTTATTTTGTTTCATTTTATTGATTTCTTGAGTTTCTAAAGAACATTTCAAATTCTATTTCTTTTGCTTAATATGAGCGAAAGATAGCCATAAAGACAGGCTATTAAATACATGATTTTTAATTGGACTCAACCTTCTTAAAAGTCACATTAAAATTATTAAAGGAAATATTGCAAGCTTACCCTGTAAAAACAACAAGATTGATGTTAAGCGCTCTGCATTACTAACGTTCTGCAAGGATTCCTATGGAAATCCCTAATGATTTATAAGCACATTCACAGTCCCTTTGGCTTATGCTTGCTGAGTGCACTCAAAGCATAACCTGGTTTCATAATCCCTGCTTCACACACTCTTTGAGGATTTGCAAACTCTTCTAAGATTGTAGAATCCATTGCATTTTTTCCATCTTCTGTTGAAATACTGTGTTGGCAATCACTGTGAATACATGCTTTCTAGCTGTTCTTTTTAACTTTGATCTGTAACACTGAAAGTTTTGTGTTTTGGGATAGCTTTTTCTTCACATTGTCAGACTCCTGTTCAATCTCCAGCCTGGCTTGATTCTGGACTTGCTGAGTCAGGGACACATTTTCACCGATAATTCCTCACTCTTTTTGTCTTTTTTTTTTGGCCTTTGCCCCAAGCTCCCTTAGTGAGCTAGTATCTCAGTGGATCAGTTATTTGGTCCAATGTTGTAAGATCTACCCATATATCATCCTCTAGTTATTCACAACATTTTTTAAACATTCTCTTCCTTCTTTTGAACTGGTTAAATGCGCCTCTGTTTTATACTTCTATTTAGGTTGGGTTGCGTTTAACTTGTATCCCATGCTTTTGCCACTATTGTCATCTGTGTAAGTTGATTGAAAATAAATAGAAAGATCGTGCTGTGGTGTCTCGATCCAATGTCGGGGAAGGTTTCGATATGATCCCAAGAGCGAGATTAAGACACAAATGAGGTCAAATGCCATATACCCAAAAGAACTTTTATCATCAAAAGTATCAAAAGTAGAAAATAGTAGCGATAGGCTAGAATGGAAGAAAAGGCAGAAATCAAGCAAGCAGTTGGGGTAGAGTTGCAAGGATAGTCACCACCATGGATCCAGTGGCATCCCGTTGGTCCTCAGTCTTCAATTCTTCAGTGGTGGGTGCACACCATGGCTTGTCTCCACAGTCTTTTATAGGGCATATTTTGATGAGGTATGCACATATGTATTGTTCATGCACTGTTCACACGCTGCAGGTTACATCTGTCACACGATCTTCACGTGATCAACACCAGAAACCAGTATCTTATCTCAAAGACTACAGTTTCTGTGAGAATGGTAGCCTCCACATTCTTGCATGCTTGTCGGCTTCAGCCCGTTTCCTCTCCTGAATGCCTCTGTGGCCTAGTAATTGTCCTTATGGACGGACGAATGTCCTGCTTAGTCAGGCCATCTCAGAGACAAGGGGCTCGAGATAAGCAGTCCGCAATTCTTGAGATGAATGGCTTGAGAAGTCTCTCACACCTAACAATCTTTGAGACAAACAGCTCAAGATAACAATTCAGTCTCTCACATGTGGAAACAACCATTCTCAAAAGTAAGGCTGTATATTGCACAGGTTTTTGTACTGACATTTATTGTTTCCAGTTAGAGAATGAAACAGGACTAGAGATTGTTTCCTTTGTCTTTTCATATTTTCAGAGATTTAGTTCCACAGAGCTCCATTATTTTACCCCATTATTTACATCTAATGATGAAGCTAAAGTAAATAATTTCCTTTATTTGTGGCCATACACAGTGTAGCAAATAGTCACTACTCTGGTATACAGTGCTAGACAGATTTTTTTTATTCAGTGTATTTCCTACACTTAATATGAGCCTTTTCCTAAGCTAACATGAGATTCCTAAAAATGTTGTTTTAAAAAAAATTGACATTGGCTAATAATTTGCTTTCTTTATATATATCTCTATCTCTCTATATATCTAGAGACTCAAAGTATTGTAACTTTGTCACCTGTTTTTTTATGCAGATAGCTTACTTTTTGGAATACATATAGACACTGCAAGTTTGGAATAATGCTCTGATGATATGATACTAATATAACAGAAGGTATAACCTATGTGTGTTAATGATTTGATTTTGTTTTGATAGATGTAACATTTTGCTTTAGTTTAGTGTAGTACTGTAAGTACTAGTTCCCGGTTTGGGGTATACTCTGGACATTTTATTTTACAGTGGTTTATAAATGGATATGGAATCATGTATGTTTGAAAAAGCAGCTTTTGAGAACTGGCATGGATACCAGCAGGGTAATCTACATGCCTGACCAGCTCCTCAACTAATCTTTGTCTAGTAAAACTAAATGCACATTGCTTCCTCCTGTACATAAACACACAAGAAGATAATAGTGAGTGTCTTAGAATGGAGATTTCCAGATCATTATGCTAAGGATAAAATTCTCTAATGTACAGAAGCACTACTCATGGGTAAAAAGTCTGGTCCTCTGTGCATCTGGTTGTGGATGGATACAAGCGAAGTCATACTGAGAGGTTCAGGAGTATTTATTTGTTCTGCAGGGAGTAAATATAGTGCCTGTTTATGCTGCATAGTCACCTTATGTGCTCCTTCATATCTTCCTTGCTGGGATTCCACAACTTTTTCTTAAGTGCCAGGTTTCAAGGTAAGCAGACATAGTGATTCAGCCCTTGAAACGGAGGAGGAATTTTCTTTTATTGTACAACTGTGAAAAGTTTTTTGCAGTAAAATTGGAAATCTTGTTGACAGGTAAAAGGTTGCTATTCACAGACTGCCATTGCAGCTGTCACCATAATCCCCTGATGGGCCAAATAGATCTTGAGTTAAACCAAGGTCTTGAGTTAAGCCGAAAATATCTTGATTTCTGTAGCTGGGTGCCAATTTCTTGACTATATCTTGACTTTTACTCTCAGCAGATGGAAGAAATAGAAGGCTCCACATTGTTATGAGAAAATTGTACTTTCCCTTTCTCTTCTCTTGGATTTAAATGGCCTATCTGGTGCACTTCCTTCTCAATATTTTCTTCATAATGTTTTTTCCTGTGGCCTTCAAGGACGTCTACCACTTCTATGTTAAAACTGTTTTGTTACTCACATTGTGTAGATCTAAGTCTTTCAGATAAGCAAATATTTCCTTAAGGCTGATGTTGCAGTTAATAAATTGCTATTCTCCACTCTAAGTAATACAGCTGTTTTATGTCTTCTTTGTCTGAGCTACCTTACTATTTACAGTTAGATGACAAACACCATAAATGGTGAAGATCTTCTGAAAATCAACTCTCCTTGGGCATTCAAAAATAAAACAAACAGTAAGTAACGTAAAACTTGCCTTATTTTTTCCTTTCATATGTAAATTACACCATCTTTGGGATCATAAAGGGTAATAAAGCTTCTTTTTTCTGATACTGTATGTTTTATTCTTTCTCACACTGTATCTCTACCTATCTAGCAGACAGACTGGAGTCTGTGCTGATCAAAGATGAGACATGAAAACTCAGTAAAAGTTTGAATCAAATAAAGATTTGAATGGTATTAGGTTAAGGACTTTCACGTACTAAAACATGAAACCAAAGCAGAAGCAGATTGTATTTTTATTTTTATTAGATCTTCACCTTCTGGCTTCCTAAATGCAATTCAGAAATGGCTGTTTGACCTTTACAGTTTTCAGTTCACTTCACTCACATGTCTAAGCGCAGCTGTAGCTGAAATACTCCTCTTCCTTTTCTTCACATGCATGAATTTCATAGTTGTGCATTTTGGCTTTTGTTTCTACTGATTATTTTTTTGTAAATCTTGATTTTGATGAAACCTAGTACAAAGTGATCTTTAAGAGAATAAGTTTCAGGTCATGTAACCACCTCAAAGTTGCTATGTTGCAGACCAAATGTTCTTGTCTTATAACTCAAAATTTCTAGGAGGATGCAGCTTTCAAGTGCCTGATGGTGCTTATGAATGTGCTTATCATGTGATGCCATGTGTCAAATCCCACTCTAGCACTTCCACTATGCGATATTCTGCAAGGAGGCTCATGTCAAGAATTAAGAAGTTGAAGAAATTGAAACATCAGAAAAAGAGGGAAGAACAACATTGTCAAGAACATAGTTTCATTGCATACAAGGATAGAAAGGAAGAATGTCATTGCAAGGGTATAGGGTGCCTAAGAAAAAGTTACTTAAACCCAGTATTTTATGTTCATTGTTAGGTAGCCTTTCTTTTAACGAGTATTATAATTACTGCTAATGCCAATAACAATTATGAATATGCACACTAACTGGAACATATAGAAAAATAGGTAAATATCATAACTGTGCAGAGAACTAATAAGAAAACCTTTTAAATGACACATAAAACTGAATTCAAGTGCATTATTCTTTTCCTGAGCCCTTTACATAGAGGTAAATTTGAACACTTGCAGAATTAAAATTGTAGCACCATTAACATGTTCTGGAGAAAAAGTGCGTGTTACAAGGAGACAAAGCAAATTATCTCAAATTTATCACCTTGAACTAAATGACCTCAAATTTAAATTAAGTTCCTAGTCATCTTTGGAGGCCTTGTCAGCACAAATTTATGAGAAAATTCCCTTGTGAAGAATAGGTTACACATTTATCATATACTTGAATTTAACTTCTTTGCCAAATTTACACACTTAGTTATGGTCTTGAGAGATGTAGGGTAGATGCAGTGGGCATGAGAGATACTTTTTCTCTTTCAAGAGATATTCATTGAAACAAATAGAAGATTAATAATTTACCTATTTGATTTAAAATCCTATATTATCTGCAGATAGTTTTGACTAAAATTCCTTTGTGTGTGTGTATGTGTCTGTGTGTGTGTGTGTATGTATTTCATTACAGTCCATGCTTTCACTGGAAGTCTGTAAGCCAGCACAGAAGTCCTTTGGGGAATTTTTCAGAGTTCTTCCTTACAGCTAGGCCAGATGTTTTCACTGCATTGTTTTCTCATTTCATCTTTTTAAAGCAGCTTGTTACAGTATTTGGAGAATTGGTGTGTTAGAAGCTCCTCCCTAAACATTTTCTAAACTCTTTGTATATTTTGCAACTTCTACAATCTCCTGATACCAATGTAAATCTATGAAAGCATTAAAGGAGTTATTATTATCAAAAACGTTCTTTCTGAGGAACTGTGCTGAAAAACGATAACTGAGTGCCTTGCACAAATGTGCCTTGCACATTTTTCTAATAATTTTTATAAATGGAGTATAGTAATTTCTCATAAATTTGCTCAAATTTTTGAGTTTCAATATATAAAAATCTGTTAAAATATTGATTTATTAGTTAAAAAAGGATGTACTACTAAATACTTACAGAACACAAAATTATCTAGATGCTAGTGTTTAATAGAAGTAATTAAAATCCCAGCAGAAAAAGCATTGCAGGTTAGCTCAGAGGACCGTTTGGCCCCAGGTCCCTTTAGCAGGGGCCAGAAATGAAGGCTCAGGAAAGAGGACAAGAACAGATTAAGCAATAGGTGTTTCTTTCCTAAATATTTTTCCAGTATAAGGCCAAAAAATCAGAATATTGTGCATTAAATATTTAGTGACTGTGTCCTGTTGAAATACATGGGATGTTAGGTACTGAATTACTTTGTGAATAAATATTTTAATTTCCATTTTAACGATGGATTTTCAAATTGAGATCCTAAAAACTCTCATTCAGATGTTGCCCTGCATTTGAGATTAATAAAATGTCTGGAACTGGGGACCCTCAGTGTTCTCCAGCATGCTCACTGAACACCTAAAGAGCCCATCAATAGCGATGAGAATGAGGTACCCAGTGCAGTACTAGTTTCATTGGGAGCTGCAGATTAAGCATAGACTTCGTTTTTACCTTTCTGGACTGTTCTGGTCAGCTTTCTTGGAAAGCATTTACAAGATCAGACTACATGGAAAACAAAATGGAAGGTTGTTGTGACTCCAGTCTTCCCATCTTTCCCAATCTGTCCTATTAAACTGTTCTTATCTCAACCCATGAGTTTTAATTTTTTTTCCTGATTCTCTCCCCCATCCCGTTTGGGGGGGGGGGGGGGGGGGGCGAGTGAGGAAGCGGCTTTGTGGTGCTTAGCTGCTGGCTGGGGTTAAGCCACAACAACAGAACAAGGTAAAATAGTTTGTCTCTCTAGATTGCATGCCAAAGTTTCATGAAAGAAAGGCTAGCCTTATAAACTTGTGGAATATGTGTTAATTTTGTAACATTCTGCTAGACACTTATCTGTATAAGAGAACAGTTGAAATGAATTTTAGGATTACTGAAATTAAATGACATGAATTATAACTTTTTAAATAAACTTGCTTTCAATCTTGACTATCCTATAAGGCAAATCAATTAATTGCTTTTGTAGTAAAAAAAAATCATTACGATTTTGCAATCTTTTAAATATTGAGTAATAAAAATGTGTATCAAATTTACTTTCTGACTTCTCTGCTAGTTCATTTTTTACTTTAAATTATTTTTTTTTGAACTTTACACTTCCTTCCTCCCTCCCTCCCTCCCTCATCCCTCATCCCTCTCTCCCAAAGTGTAGTACACCAATTATTTAAATTAATAGGCAATTCAGTGAATGAAGGTAGAAGATAATAAATAATAATTTAGGAGGATAATAAAATGGGGATAGAACATAAAATAATTGTTTTAAAGTCATACTATCAAACTTGTTATTGCTATAGTCCTGCATCTAAAATATGTGTTGTTATTATTGGATAAACTTACACATTTTTACCGATGGAACTTCTATCAATTAACTGAAAAAAATTGCAGTAAAAGTAGGTGCTGTTTTCACAGGAAGTTCCAGCATGATGTAGTTTAATCTTAGTAAGCTGGTTGTAACCATTGTATATGACAAATTACAGCTCATCAGTCTGATGCCTTATTTCTAATTTCAGGTTTTCAGAACTGTATTTTTTAAGAACTTTATTTTTCTCCACATATAGTTACATGACCTTTACAGGGCATCCTGGACCACTGACTACATGAAGTAAGTGTGAGTTCTGTGTACTGTCTTAGATAATGCATACTGTGCAGTACATCAGACTGCTGTCCTGCCTGTCATCTTCACTTTTAGCATGCGTGAATGCTTGGTTTCAAAGCATCTGCTGAATTTTAGTATAGAGAATTATTTTCCTATACAAAATGATTGTCCTTTAAAAAACACTTTTCTAGGCCAGATATTTTCCTGGCAGATATAGTTCATAAAAATAGTTTGTATGAAACTGCTATTCTAGAAGCCATAGGAGAATTCTGCCTGCAAATCCTGTTTATCAGCTTCTTCCCTGTGTCAAAATGCTCAGATCCATAACATAGTTTGAGTAGAACCATCTCATTCCTCTTAGCTGCTCCATGTACAGGCATCTTGAATCCAGTAAGGAATTTACAGCTATGTGATTTTATGAGTTCATGGATAACACTATTACTTCTCTCTAATGTCTCCCATATTCATATACAAGCCAAGCAAAATCATAGCAAGAAAGAGTAGGTTCTTGGAGGAGTGGGACTCTTGGATGAGATGGATTTCTAAATGCTCCTCTGCATTTCTACAAATATTTAAACAAATGTCTGTATGTATTAAGTTCAAGCAATAGTTAAACACCACTGATACACAAAAGAAAAAAAAAAAAAAAAAAGTCTTCCTAGTTGCTACCAAACTCTTTCAGTGCCTACGACTGTGCTGGGTTGCAGACACAAAAATGTCTAGGAGTTGACTGTGCCTGGTGTTTCAGTGTCCAACATTCAACATCTGAGAAGGATTCATAGTGCAGGAGCTGCCCTAAATGAATTCTTAAATGGGACCAGGGACCATCCTTACGGTATACCTGTGTCACCTCAATATTGAGATCAGTGTCTGTGACTCTGTATTGGTTTTGTTGGCAAGGTTTTGGTAGCGGGGGGGGTTACAGGGGTAGCTTCTGTAAGAAGCTGCTAGAAGCTTCCCCTGTGTTCAAGAGAAAGCCAATACCAGCTCTGAGACGGACCCGCCGCCGGCCAAGGCCAAGCCAATCAGCGATAGCGGTAACGCCTCTGTGATAACATTTTTAAGAAGGAAAAAAAAGTTGGGACAGGCAGATTCGGCAGCCGGAGAGAGGAGTGAGAACATGTAAGAGAAACAACTCTGCGGACACCAAGGTCAGTGAAGAAGGAGGGGGAGGAGATGCTCCAGGCGCCGGAGCAGAGATTCCCCTGCAGCCCGTGGTGAAGACCATGGTGAGGCAGGCTGTCCCCCTGCAGTCCATGGAGGTCCACGGTGGAGCAGATATCCACCTGTAGCCCGTGGAGGACCCCACGCCGGAGCAGGTGGGTTGTCCCGAAGGAGGCTGTGACCCCGTGGGAACCCTGCGCTGGAGCAGGGTCCTGGCAGGACCTGCGGATCTGTGGAGAGAGGAGCCCACGGAGCAGGTTTTCTGGCAGGACTTGTGACCCCGTGGGGGACCCACGCTGGAGCAGTGTGCTCCTGAAGGACTGCACACCGTGGAAAGGACCCATGCTGGAGCAGTTTGTGAAGAACTGCAGCCCGTGGGAAGGGCCCACGTTGGAGAAGTTCGTGGAGGACTGTCTCCCGTGGGTGGGACCCCACGTTGGAGCAGGGAAGAGTGTGATGAGTCCTCCCCCTGAGGAGGATGAAGCGGCAGAAAACAACGTGTGATGAACTGACCGTAAACCCCATCCCCGTTCCCCCTGTGCCGCTGGGGGGGGGTTGGTAGAGAAGCCGGGAGTGAAGTTGTGCCCGGGAAGAAGGGAGGGGTGGAGGGAAGGTGTTCTGAGATTCGGTTTTATTTCTCATTACCCTACTCTGGTTGATTTGTAATAAAGTGAGTTAATTTCCCCAAGTTGAGTCTGTTTTGCCCGTGACGGTAAGTGATGAGTGATATCTCTCCTGTCCTTATCTCGATCCACAAGCTCTTTGTTATATTTTCTCTCCCCTGTCCAGCTGAGGAGGGGGAGTGATAGAACGGCTTTGGTGGGCACCTGGCAACCAGCCAGGGTCTACCCATCACAGACTCCTACACCAACCAACCTTATGGGAGACACAGTTTAAATATGTCATCCTCACTGACAAACCCCAGCTTTTCAGGTTTTAAATACAATAAGCTCTTTTGCTCCTTTTCTTCACTTACCTAAGCCTTGGTTTATTGTTTATTCAGAGGTATAATCACTGTTTTGAATACAATCCTTAAATAGTAATTACAATGAAATCTGAACACATACCTTTCAGGTAAATTGAGAACTGACAAGATGCAGAGTTATTTTGACATTCTGCCTTTGACCATTGGACATGGTGTTAGCTTTATACCGAGTAGCTTGAATAAGTAATTCCTAACAAATGCAAAATAGAGTGCATACAATGTATGAAAAAGAAAATACTAATCCATTGAGTGCAAGTAGTTATTCACAGCTGTAAATGCTGAATGAAGGGTGTCATGGATATTCAAGTCTCTTGCCAAACAAGGACATATAAATCTATTTCTTCTGTTCCTGGTCCCTATTTCCTAGAGAAATTTCCTTGTCAGCTTAGTCAGCAACATTCAGCATATGTCAGCCATTCGCTAGGCTAGCACTTCCAAGGCTTTTTTTGCCTTCCTTCCCCTTCCATCCCCAATTCACTGAGTTGCCTTTTAATTTAAATAATGTGTGTACTGCACTTTGGGAACCTCTGCTTTGGATGTCTGATATTTCTATGTGTTCGTAAGTGTTTCTAGATGTGTAACTCAGGGTTGTGAGTTGTGCTAGGTGGCAAGGTGAGTAAAAGCCCTAGGTTTAAAAAGAGCGGAGGCATGATCTACTGCACATTGAATTATGGGATGTTCTTTTATTGATTTTAATAGGCTTTATATTGGGCTTTAACACATTCTCCTTTTCTAATTTCAGTAAATAGAAAGTATCCTTTAATTCTTGGAAGGAAGGAATAATCTGTTCTTTTAGACAGCAAGCTTTTGAGATCTCAAAGCCAAATAATGTATATTGACTATGGTACTTGTATAAGAATAATAAAATTAAAATTTTAGCCCTGAAACATATTGGTATTATATATTTTGGTTTGGGAACTACTGATGCTAAGAAGAATGCTTTTAATGATTATTTTGCTGCAACAGCTTTAACTTTATGATTAGAGTGAACTAAAATGTCATAGCAATTATTGCCAACTTAAAATAAATACATATGAAAATTATATTTTATCCACTTAAGAACAAATGCTATGCTAGATATGAGAGAATGACCATTACATCAAAGTTTTTTCCTAGAAATAACTACATGCCTGGATGTAGTCATGCACTAAACTCCACCAAAAAAGAGAGAAATACCTGCTGAACAAAACAGCACTTGTTTAGTAGTTCTCATGCCATACCTACAGTTTCAGTGAAAATAGAACTTTCACCATGAAGCTTGTCTTCAACATGTTTCAGGAATTTATGGAGCTGCTACTAAAGTGTACAAAAAAATTGCAAGGATAAATATTAGTGCAATAATGTAAAACTTGGGTAAAAGGTATTATTGTTGATAAGAACTGGCTTTTGGTAACTGTCTTCCCTTTCACAGTCTAATTATTTAATTATTTTTTAAAAACGCCTACCTAGATGTTGAAATGTTCTATTAGCTGAAAATATGCATGATAACTTCATAATAATTGGACATCTTGTCATTTTTTAATTACTTACATGATGGCAACTGCAGGTGTGAGTGATCTGTTACTGACAGATACTGTTACCACGGCTCTAAATGGGTTCAAGACCACAGGAGGAAATTATAACATCCTTTGTGAATGTTGTTCACAAGAAAAGAATTGCTTTTGGGGAAAGTACTGTGAGTTTTGTTGTGGTGGGGTTTTGTTTTGTTTTGTTTTGTTTTTCCCTGAAGAGAACAGATCTTTAATGGGTTCACATTTTGAAATTGGGGGGAAGGAAGAAAACTCTATGTTGATGCTCTAGAAAACCAAGTATTGCCCTAGGTTATGAATGAGTAGGCAGCAACATTTCAGACAGAAATTAGGAATGGCCACATTAAAAGTATATACTGGATGGGAAAGTGTGATCAATCTACTGAAAGCATTGACATTCTAATGAACAGCATCCAATGCATTTTTGTGTGGGTATGTTTGTGTTTATATGGATAAAACAATCACATTTTAATTGGTCAGTTTCCTTGGGATACAGGACACACAAAACTTCTGCAAAATTTCAGTTGCAATTTGCACATTAATGAAAAGAAACATTCATGCATCATACATAATTTAAAACACTAAAGCATGAAGCATCTGTTCAATCCAGTTAGGATTGTCTCGTGTCCTCCACATGCATATTTCTCACTTGTAGAACTGAAGAATATTGAGATAAATTGATGTTTCTTTAAGAAAATGATCAGGTGCTGGAGCTTATTATGTTCTTTATCAATTTTAGAAAGGCATAATGAGTTTGTTTTAAGGGCTACATTTTTATAAAATACAAAAATTCCTTGCCATTTTTCAGTCCTCTGCATGATATAACTGTCACAGCATTCTATAAATAAAACATGTCCATAAATACTTCATAAGGAAGATACTTCCACATAAGCTTGTGAATACAGTAAGAGTTTTCTTATTAAAAAAATCATTGTCATTTTATTTTATTTCATTCCTTTTTTTTTTTCTTTTTTGGTTGTACAGAAGACTGCTTGGCTATCTGGTTTCTTTAAAAAAAATGAAAACGAAAGATTTAAAAAAGGTAGCTGTAGGAAAGATGACACAATACTGAAAATGTCCAATTCTATGCTTCCATTCCACTTCTACTGTCATTTATGCCTGCTTACATTATATGGAGAATATCAGTAGGCTAATATTCTTCAATTCTAGAGTAAACAACATCTCCACTGGCTGTCAATATATTTCAGAACCAAGGTCTTCAGAACTGAGAAAGCATCCTGTTCCTTCATCTTGAGGAGTAACTAAACCTACCTATGGATTAAGAAATTGTTCCTCTCATTGTTACCTCGTTAACAGCAAAATGAGACATACAAAATGTGAACAGGTCAATCATTAAAGGCTAATAGAACAATCAGCACCATTGAATAAACTGATATAAGTGAAAACAAGATAAAATGCTGTTAGGATTAAAGAATAAAAACAGAATAAAGAATAACAACATGGAATGGCAAGCTGTATCAAGGAGAGCAATAACTTGATCATGGACATGATTTCCCACTGCAATACCATGATGAAGAGGGTTTATGAGATACTTTAAAATCTGAACAAGAAAATAGTAAATAAAAGCAGGGAACTGGTAACACCTATGCTGATGTTAAGTAGTAGCACCTCTGTTTTATTAATACTATTGAAGCTGTTAATGTAATAGCGCATTGTGTCCCAGAATTCTTAGAGAATGTGGAAAACTGGCGGTGTAGAAAAGAGGAACTATCCAAACACATGAATTTTGGAAAGCTTGTCTTATTTTGTGATACTTGATCTGTTTAATTCATTAAAAGGAAGTTAATCACATCTAATCACAGTCCATTCATATTATGCTGCTCCATGAGTGTAACAGATAAAAATGCCACAGTTGAGGAACGATAACTAGACAGATTTGCCAAATAAAGTTCAACTTTTTAGCACACATTATTAGCTGCTGGAACAACTCTTGTATGATGCACTTGGTCTTACTCAAAATCTTTAAATCAAGGTATATGTCTTTTTTAAAAGACAGTGTTTGAAGTCAAACCTTAAATCTCGGAATGACCACAGAAATCACTAAATGAAATATTATGTCTCACAAAGTGCAACCAATGTTCTGGCCTTCAAAATGGTGAAAGCCTCCAGCCAATTTTTGGATCCTTCCTTGTGCTATTATTATTTATTATTTCTACTGCTGCAGAAGATACCACTCCTACTGAAAATCGCATATGCCTGATGAAATAATCATCAATTATTTGAAAAAGAATGACATAGAACAGGTGGGAAAGAAAATAGAATGACTAAACTATTTGTTTATGTTCCTGTAACTTTTGTAATGTAGAGATCCTTCCAACCAGCTCTAGACAACTTAGTTTACTCCTCTAGCTATAATTACCAAATTAAAGATTGGAGATCTTTGACATTGCTGCACTTACTGGTAGTATAGATATAAAAGCACAGACTTATGAAAAAAAAATCATATTGAAGTAAATGGAAGATTTTTTTTTCAATTATCATAAAATAAGTGATCAGGGAAGGGAACATAGTGTTTTGATTGTTTGCTCAATATTGTAGTCACTGCATCACGGTCTAAAGCATAACCATGAGTAATATTTCAAATTAATTTCTTTACTTGCCTGTCTCTAATCCTCAGGTAAGCATATTGCAGGCATATTCAAAAATATGCCAAAATGAAGATAGTGACATAATCAACATACTGGTTTTGTTACGCCTTACCAGATAAGTTTAGATCTAAGTCTAGATAGTCTAGATATTGCTACACTCTGTAAAATCATGTAAAAACACTACAACCAGCTATAGTAAATTCCATTTCTGAATGAGCAAAAACCAGACAAATGGAAAGCTAAAGAGCTTCTAATGTGAAATATTACCTGAGGAAAACCTGTGTTCTAACAAAAAGGCAAATGGTCAGAGTAACTGTAAGCAGAAAGAGGATGAATGGGATGATAGGTTACAAAGGAAGAGGCCTTCAGCTTTACTTTATAGGAGAGGAAAGGAGAAGAATGATGCCAGATTGGCTTTTTTCCTGTTATTTAAAAATTATCTGCTTTACCTAGAGTCTGAATAGCTGAAAGATGCAAATTTTAATTTGCATACCAATAGATGTTGAATAAACAGAAGTAAAAATTTTCAGTTTTCTTATTTAAATTATTGTTTTAATAGAACCATAGCATATCTCAAGTTGGAAGGGACCCATAAGGATCATTGAGTCCAACTCCCTGCTCCTCGCAGGGCTACCTAAAACTAATATGACTAAAAGCATCATCCAGATGTTCTTTGAACTCTGACTGTGTTGGTGCTGTGACCACTTCCCTGGGAAGCCTGTTGCAGTGACCAACCAACGCCTCAGTGAAGAACCTATTTTGTTATTCTGTATCTTGTTAAAAAGACACACATTCTATTCTGTGTTTAAGCTAGTAAGTATGATCTTGACTTGCTAATAAAAGTCCGTAGACTGCATTGATGTGGCAGTGCAGGTTTCAGTACTTGTTTGGGTCACCTTTAGCCTGAGCTTACTTTAGTTTATTCCACATGGATGATTGTTCAGCAGTCAGGTAACTATTGCCCAAATTTCCTTTAGCTCTATGTATCTGTGTGGCATGACACTTATTGTTAAATAATGGATACTAAAATTAAGCAGACATTCTATGAAAAGTGAACTACCTATGACGCTAGCTAAAATGTATTGTGGCAGTGTACTCACATAGACATGATTATACCAGAGGCCTTAGATGTGGACTGTAGACAAGTGTCACCGAAGGAGTACAACCTTAGTAGTCAGGTAAAAAGGCTTTCAGAAAAACAAGTATAATGTAGAAATGGGAACCTAAGTAGACTGTGTTAGGAACCATATAAAAATATGCAGACTCAGGACTAGGAAGGAAGAAACCCCCCACTACCATCATACCAATAAAATACTACCTGGCAAAGAACTCAGGACTTTGATAACTCACCATGAATCCCACTCATATCCTATTCTTCTTGAAGAAGAGTGGTAACATTGACAATATGTCCTGAAGGAACATGGAAAGGTGAACCTAACATAAGGCAGAGGGGTAGATACTAGGAAATTTCTCTCTATATGTATTTTTCAGTAACAATTAGGTAATTTGGACTGTGAGTGCTAGTATTGTGGTAATTAGACTAATAATAGTTACACCTGATTATTGTATTTTGCTTGGATAATTTTTTGAGAGTAACAATAAATTCTCATCTTCATATGTAAGATATGTCTCCTTTGCTCACAACAAAATTTTGTGTGTAACCACATGAAAGTTGACACATTGACAAATTTAGGAAGGTAAAAGAAGAAAATAATACTAACTGCAGAATCTTGATCAAATGCGCCAAAAGACTTCATGTTTACTGGAGTGTCTGTGTGCGTTTGCAGTCTGTAGTCAGATGTCACTGATCAGATCTGATTGACAGATTACTGTCAATCAGCAGTGTTTTATTGGTGTTTATGCTGACTTTGCAATAGCAAAGCCAAGTAAAAGCCAAGTAGTCAGTGATGGTGGATAATGTCCATTGACAATAAAGTAGAAGCAACTAGTTCAATCTGTGATGGCCATTCAGGATTTACCTTGCAACATACTTGCTTCAGGCTAAGAAAACAGAATAAATTGGTTTTCTATCTCTCTACTTTATCTTGAGCCACCAAACGTCTTATGCTATGTATGTTTTGCCACACATTTTGTTTGTACACAGGACTCAAGATAGAAACGTGCATAGTG
The DNA here is from genome assembly GCF_900496995.4 of Aquila chrysaetos chrysaetos. NCBI lineage: Eukaryota > Metazoa > Chordata > Aves > Accipitriformes > Accipitridae > Aquila > Aquila chrysaetos. The sequence continues at coordinate 21,422,334 of NC_044004.1, forward strand.
CAGGGTCAGGTCTAGCTAATGACCAAAGTTACCCAAGAAAATTTAGTGAGTCCATATTAAAATATAGTTGTGTTTTGGTAGAAAGCAAGACTCACAGGGGTGACCACTGTATTAGAAACCTGCTGTTGATGCACATGATTCCACCCTTCTAACCCACCCCCAACACAGTTTTGATTTGTCCTAACAAAGTTTTAGAGTTCTTTCTATGCTGAATGTGTCAACCTAATTTTACAAATATTTAACATCTGGATCTCTTCTTGCCTGACATAGCCACATTATACAATTGAAATTGATCCTTCAGGGATTTTTGTACTACAACTTTCACCTTGTGTGCACTTGTGCCCGTGTGTCAAGACAACTGCAACTGCTGTAGAAAAACCTTTGGCATAACCAGAAAAGATCTTAAATCATAAATCTGAACTAATGTAGTTATGTAGTACTTAAATGTTTCTACATCAAATGGCAAGTTCACATTCCCTTTCCAAATGCTGTGAACTTTATATTAAGTAACTAGATGATGACCTAGTCTAGTCAAAAGGTTATTGAATGTTGAAAACTTGTTATCATTTGCTTACCTCCTTGTCAAATTATGTCATTTGTACTATATAATGACATTTTCTAGCTTAGTACTTCCTCTTAAATTAAACTTTCAAAAAAGTTAAACTAGTGATTTGCATGCCTTAATTCTTTGGAGAGTTGTTTCTTTGGATCCTGACATTCACTGATCAAGTACAGGATTCATTTACACAAATTTGGTAGCGTGTGTTCTGAGTCAATGTCCTCCAAGCTGCATGCTGGCATCACTTTATCCACATACTAGATTTGCACAACACTAGAGGGTTGTGACAGGTACTACCAACATCCCAAGGTTGGAGCGACTCAGGTTCATGGATTTCCTTTGTCAGAATTGAGGTGAAATGACACCAGGGGAGTTCAACAACTATCAACATTTATTCAGCCAAGCTAACCTTGCCCAAATACAAATGAACTTATCGATAGGAACCTTGCATCATGTCATTAAGCCACTGTTTGAAAGGAGAAGGGAGGTATAGGAAAAGAAACATAAAACTATGTCAGTAAAATGTACAACATGTGCTAGCCATATGTAAGCCATACTTATTTGGGGATCAATTCAGAGAAGAAAATAAGGAGACCCTTCCCATTGAGTCATAAGGTCCAGAGTGGACCCCCTTGATTTCCAGACTCCTTCTCAGAGAAGAGCCATGGGGTGGCTAGATCCACTCCTAGTCCCAGACTTGATCAACGGGTGTGGAAAAAAGAGAGAGAGAGGAAGAAAGAGAGAAGAAAAGGATTTCTCCAGTCCTGGGTCCAGCGTTGGTCCTCCAGTCTAGGGATCCAGTTCTGGAGAGCATGCCGAGAACTTCTTTTATACCTAAAGGGTCTGCCCCTGTATGTGGGGTTTGCCATCGTTGAGCAAGTGCAGTGTGAGCTCAGAAGTGTTCCAGAAATGAGTCAGTGGTCTCAACATGCACAGTTCATATTCACGGGATTCTCTGGAAACGTGTTGGTGGGCTTGGGGGGTCATCAGGGAGTTGCTTCTCCCTCCCTGCAGGCATGACTGCTGTCTGGCTTTTCCTGCAGGCACATAGGTTGTGCTTCTTCTCATGGTCGCTTAAGATATGGAATTGTGGCTTTGGAGAAGCACAGTCCCACCCTCTGTGGGGCCTTCTCCTCTAGCCACATTTTCCTGTTCACACAGCTCCAGTGCTTTTACAGAGGCCGTCTTCTCCACCAAAGTTCTTTAACAAATGTTTGAGACATTGGCTATAATTTGCCAGACCTTCACAGCGTTCCATTTTTAAACAACATCTTCTTAATTTTATATTTTCTATTAACATTTAAGCTGAGTGCATGAACTTGCAATTTATTTCTTAATAATAGGTTAATAAAAGTCTACTGTTGATTTTATTTACTATTAGAAAAGCAAAAAACCATATTTTAAAGGGCAAGATTTATTTCTAAAAGCAAATATTCCTCACAAAAGAAACTAGCGCCAACTGATGAATCAATGTAATGTTTGAAATAATATGAAATACAAATAATAGCAAAAATAAATGATGAAAGAAGTGCTAAACTATTAAAATATTTCTGAACACACAATAGAAAATTGCGCTTCCAGGGAGAAATACAGATCCATGTCACCTGGTTAAAGTGACTAGACTCTAGTAACTCTTTCAAGTAAAAGCTAAAATACAGATGCTTATCTTATTTCACTAGTTGTTTAGATAACACTGTAATCTCAACAGTTACTGTAATTAGTTTTAATACTGCACTCATCCTTATCTGAGGGAACATAGCAATGGGTCCCCCTGTGGAGCCTCTCAGTACTAGTCTCCATCCTGCAGAGACGTGCAGCCTCTGCTCAACTCCACAGGCCCTGTTTACCACACATACTATCATCTAATTATTAACTCATTTGGGAAAGTTGCAAATGGGAAATTCAGTTCATTTCTTATAGCCATTGTTTAGAAAAGACTCTTGCCTTATGAAGAAGCAGTAGAACCTGATGCTTAGCCTGCGGCCAGCATGGTTCTTTCATGGTATTCATACAAGAAAGATTTTTGAATCTATGTAAGTTCAGGTAAGAGCATGAACTCTGCTCTAGACCTATATATATACCGCAAATATGTAAGCAATTCCACTTGACATGTATCTGGTCTGGGAAATCAAAAACAATAACATGTGAATGTTGGCCATATTGTTCCACTGTAGCCTGTAAACTACAAATCCTGAAGAATATGTTTGAGCAAACACATTGACTTATGCCAGTTATTTCTTTGTTGAAATGTCTGATTATTTTTTTTCTGTAGTAAATTCATCATGCTACGTTTTTATATTGAAACAACATTAAGTTTACTCTCTTTTTTGTAGGAGGACTAAACCAAAAAGATTGGAGGTAAGTCACACCAATCCCCTTTTCAAACAGAAGTGCTCATTCACTATCTTGTCTGAGGTCAGTCAAGAGCCAGCAATGATCTACAATTAGCCTGTTAAGAAGTTTGTACATTCTTAACATGCAGATTGATATAGAATGCAGTGTTTGGTGAAAGATATATTTGTCACTGAGAATACCAAATAGTAATCAAAGGACGAAGAGAGATTTAAACGTTGTTGAAACAATGAATGATATCTAATAAGTTAAGTATAGAAAATGACTTCTAGTCTGACAATCATTTCCACATTTCCATGAAAAGGGGAAATTTTACCCTAAGATGGTTGCCACTTGTGCAATTTAATGGAAAACATTATGGAAAAAAAAAATTCTCTCATGTGACAGAATGAAACAATACATGTAACACTAGGAAATCTCAAAGGCCTACTGATAATAAAGACGGAGTTACTTTACCAAGATGAAGAACAGGCATTTGTAAGGCCTTGTGGAATGACTGCTGGAGGTGACTTATTGATATGTGGCCCTGCAACCCCAAGGAAGGTAAACATCCAGGGTGGAATGTGGTGGATATACACGAAATCTGTTCCATAATAATTCCCTAAGCAACATAACCTGCAACCTTCGGTGTTAGCAACACCAGGGGAACTTGGTATGCTGACTCTGAGAAACAACACAGAGGGTGGAGCAGAGTGGAGACACCACGGCCAGGCTCTGTGATATCAGCACAGGGATGGGGAACTGGAATGATAGGAACAAGAATGGAGGGTCCCTGCACTGAATCCACTGAAGCGAGGAGGTAAAATAATGGGAGTTCTGTCAACCTACTGCCCTGCTTCTGATTTATATCATAAGTGTCCTGTTCTGGAGTACTGACATAGAACTTTGCTCATTATAATCTCATAATACCAAAACACACCTGGATCCCAAAAACTACCCGCCTTCAAGGTGTGACCACCCCTCACTGAGCATGCACTCTGAATTTTCTCTATCACATACCTTTAAAAGTAAAGTGAGGAGATTTTAGCCCATCATAATAAAGGTGCATATGACTAGAGTCACTCAAGCTCCACCTAAACCTAAAAAAAAAGAAAATATAAAAGGGCTTAAGAAAGGAGGAATGCTAGGGAAGACACCATCATAGACAAGTCAGGAGGACATCACTGACTTCTGGGATCAGTCGACGAGCTGAACCTCTCTTCTCCCCCATAGGAATGCCTTTTGGGTAAGATTCGAACCCTTGGTTATACCGAGTGCTTCCCCAGGAAACAGAAATCTCTATAGAATTTTTCCATAATTCGGTGTGCTTGTAGTTGACTGTATTATTACTTGCATGTGCTTTGCAGACAGTGTATTTGTCACTGGCAATCCAAAAGAACCTGTACTCCTGTTGCTTTAATAAACTGTACTATTCATTAATCTAGCTGTGATAGTTCATTGAATGCAACCAAACACCTTAAGTCTGGCAATTCTAGTGCATTGAACGTGGCCAAATTGAAAGTACAGTGCACTATTAGTGCATCCATAATTGTGATAGTTCAATACATTGAATGCGACCGGACTTATAGTGCTGAATTGGGCACCACCTAGAATCTAAGCCTAGCCGCCCCCAGCCCCTCTGATATCTGAGGACAAGCTGGAATGCAAGGGGGTTTATTTTCTGCCAAACTTCTTTACACTTTGACACAACAGGCCTGAAATTCTTCCTATCATCTTCTTAACAGGGAAACAACAAATGAGCTGGGAAAGGGAGAGGCAAATTACTCTGTAACCACTCGGTAAGATTAGAGGTAACTTTTCCTTCACTTCTTTACCTATTTTGTTTATAAGACTTTATAATTTTATCATTTATTTGTTTGTAACAACGGCTTATAACTCAAAAAGCAGTTACATGAAGTGTGGTTCAAATTGTATTCAACCTGGCATTTTAATGTCTGGGTATGGCAAACTAAAGTCTTGAGAAACTGTAAGCAGTGCCCCAGTACATCCTCCACTGAGTCTAAGGATAACAGGACTATCATTAGATATTCACAGCCCAGGTAAAGAGCTGTACTACAAGAGAAAGGTTTTACAGTATCTTCCATGAGCAATGGTGAAGGCTCTCTAGAATTCAGGAAAGTCTTGGCCTTCCAACCTTGAGGGCCACAGAAACAGTCAGAGAGTAAGGAAATAGGATTGTGCCACTGTTGTCCACTTAAATTAAATCAAAGTTTACCCATGATGAAAAAAGTACAAGTTGCAATAGTTATGAAGAGGTATTTGTTCCTGTAGTTTTGTGATGGAGTTTTTTGTGGTGTGTCTGTACTTCTTAGGGGAAAGAGAACACAGAAAGTTCATAAGAAGTCCTGCATGCTTATGTAAGAAAGCTACTGATGACAAAGTTACTTGGTTAAGGACTTCTTTGCCCAGTTAAACTTTGTATATAATAACTGGCTGAACCATTCTTCTTGCCAGTAGGATGAAATAAGTCAAAGCTGTCAAGTCCTTCATTCACTTCCATATTCAAAGTTCCACACAGAACATTGTGAAGAACTGGGGACCCTGACTGCCCTGACTGCAGTGATATCAAAGGCCCTGAAATAATGGTAAACTAGTATGATCAAATTCACATTGCTGAAGCAAGATTGTCCTTAAACCCTCAGGAGGAACCTTTAAGCTAGCTATATCAAACATAGTACTAAATTCAAATGGTGTATTTTATGTAAATAAAACCAAACCCCCACATATTTAAAATACTTAATCTGGCAGAATTTACCTGTAATAGAACTAGAAGTGGTTTTTTTCAGTAAGACATAGTATTTTGCACTAAAAACATTGTTTCTTCATATTAAATAAAAAATAAAGTGCACATCTTGTACTAAGCAGTTACTCTCCAAACATGTTTAGGTACAGCTACTCTCTTACGTTAAAGTCAAGAAACTTAGTTTATCTATGTCTGAGAGAATGTTGATACCTACTTCAATAATGTGATATAAAATAAAGAGGAAATCTGTTAAAAAAAAAAGCTGAAGAGTTCTAAGATTTCTCACAGCTTCTATAAAATTACATATTCTGCCTTATTTGCTGTCACTTATTTTGGCTTGGCCATTTATTTAGTAGAAGGATTCAATTTGCATGCAACTTAGGTGATTGCTAACATTACCTCACATAATACAAGCCTAATGCAATTTTATTGTTAATCTGATTATTCTAATTCAAATTGGTTGTGTAACAATGCAATTTAAAATGTTAATCTTGCAAATGCACCAATGCCTACCATAATAAGTAAGAGTAATTTTGTGATATTAGTGATGCTTCTTACATCTTTGATATCAGGTATGCAGATGTTTGCAGAATCTGGGCCTAGAAGTAGTACATTTTTTTTTTCCTTGACAAAATAAGTAAACATGAATATTCCCACCACTGAATATTCAAATATTTACAATAAAAACGTCTAACTATTTTCCATCCCTAGAGCATAAGTACATTTGTTCATCTTGGTATTTCTATAATGTTGTAACCATTGCTTTTACTGCAAGAAACATTACTGAATTTCCCTTCATAATATGTCTATAAAGTAGAGAGATATTATTTTAAAATATTTTTTCCATGTCATGAATGGGCAGCTGAGACCACAAGGTATTCACTGAAATACAAATTTGTGCCTTGGCCTCAGGGTCATGTTTTAGGTGCATTGTAAGAAAATGGACACATTGTATTATAAAGCAAGCTAATTTATTCTGAAGTTTGATGCTTATAGTACCTAATTCAACTTCATATCTCTCTTTTTTGTAGGTGAAGTTTACACTGGTCTTATTTTATGTCCCAGCAGTAGATGGGACTCACATTTGGTTAAGTGTTAGATGCAATGATAAAAATGAAAACCTTATTATTGTTAAAATCAAACCAAACAAACAACTCTGTTCTTAGTGGAGGGGAATAGCATAGCCCCTAATCTGGCTATTTTGTTTTGTTCTCATGGTGCAAAGCATCCTGACACAAACATGTGATCAAGGAGGTGATGAGCTTCTAAAGTAATGACTATAAATCCTCTTGGCCTGAGAGAAGAATAAAAACTAAATTAAGCTAGACTAGAATACAAGTAGAACAGAACAGAACAGGAGTTAGTTCACTCTTCCACTTTAGTGACCCCACGTTAATAACAAAATTTACAGCAGCTGTAGATAGGTCACAATAGCCTCAAAACTACTTACAGTTACAGTAAGGTCAAATCTGGAACTCAAAATACTCTGGAAGTGAAGATTACTATAGGTGAATTATCACTTTTCTCAATTGTCTCTCATTTTGTAAAGTATAGCACTTAGAGTAGAAAAAAAAATAAACACATAAATAGAATTGGGTCCTTTATGCTTTCATGCTGGCAAAAACCAGAGGGGCTTTTATTTTCTGAAAAGCTTAATATGAATTCTGCTAAAAAAGTTAGTTCTTATTCTAATTAAAAGTATATTTCTTGAAGTAATTAGTTAATTTTTAAAAGAAAACAACACTTAAGCTGTTTTGACACATTTTCATTAGATATTCTTCAGTGGAATACTGAAATGTACACATAGTAAAAATAGCCACCGTGGAATGCAAGCATAAGGGTAATATTATGGAATATCACTGACAGAAATAAAGAAGGGTATTTCTCATGAAAGTTTCCAAAGACCTTAAATTATATCAACGAATATGTTTGAGAATAGAGATTCAATTAGTCAGTATCACCCTGGTATTGAAAACACCCAGAAAAATACTGAGTTCAGGGTTGTACGTGTGGTCTCAGCAGAGCCATATGGAGATAGATGATCACCTCCCTGCTCTGTTATACTACCATTTTGCTTTGCAAGCTGGTGTTTAATTTGCTGCCCACACACCACTCATTTGGGTGTCAGCACCAAATGTGTTTATGCCAACTGTGTTTCAGTTTATTATTCCTTAGAGGTATCTGCTTACTTTTTCTATAGCGAGATCGCAGGACTGACCGAATTCATGTTACAAAGATTACATAATGAAAACTGCAAATCATAAAAGAACAAAGGAAACATGGTTGAAACATATCTTCATTATAAAAATCTATCCTGAATAATTACAGGCACAGAAAATGTTCCTTTCATGGATTCATGGTAAATTTCATTTTGTAGGTCTGTATGTTTCTTTCAAATCATCTGAGATAGATAGTACCGATGTATAGTTTTATTGTTTTTCAAAAGATTTCTAGCTCTGTTTTCATGGAATCCAATGAATATTAATTGTAATATATTTTTGTCATACTGCTGCTAAAACATAGATAATGGTCTACCAATCTTCATCAAGATTTATGATTATTTGACATAGTATCCTCTAATTGGGGTTTATGAAGATTGCTGTCCTCAGAATTGCCAGTACATTATGCCAATGCATAGTCAAACCATACTGTTGATGCTAAGACATTGACAACCAATTCAGGTAATGCCATTGACAATAAACTGTCATCTGTTTCAGTAATCTATACAGGAGCATCTGATGCTTTATGTAAATATAAGTTGCATTCTGTTGTGTTTACTATTTAAATAGTAAAAATAACTAGTTTCACATCTTTCAGCATATATCACAAGGAAAAAATGGAAGGAAAAAACTACCATGTTGTAATCAGCAAAAGTTAGTTTTCACTTTTTCTTATTACTTTTAAAAACTGTCTAAAGAGCTATACCTTAGCGAGCTGTGTTAAGTTAAACATGACAAGACTAATAACATTGATTTTATTAAATTACATTATGGGGTGATAAAAAAACCAGTGGCAGTTTATTATTCAGAAGCCCTCAGTTTGAACACAATAATTTAATTTATCAGTTGATTACATACAAAGAGAAAAGCTCCATTAAGTACCACGAGGAATTCTGGACCAGATCTCAGTTGCTATATAATAAAATAGTTACAATAACACTAATGGTGCTACAGTGACATACGTTGTTTAAAGATGTGGTTTATTGCACACAGGACTAAAATCTTGTCCATGATAGTACGTGGGGGTAAAATTTAGTTCAAATATTTCCTTCATGATACTAAAGACATAGGAGAATGAGGAGAGAAAGGAGAAAAAATGAAAAACTAAGAGAAAATGACAGAAAGAAAAGGGGGAAAAGGGGGGAAAGAGAAAAAGAAAAGAAAGTGGAAATAAATAAAATTTAGTATGTTGGATAGTTCTTATCTGATTTAAGGTCAGACATTTTCAGAAGTAGACATATTTCCATCCATGTTTGTTTTCAGATAGTGCAGGATAACCCTTGATTTTCAAGCTTATAACTGAGATGAGGTTTTAGTATAATTTCTTCCACAGAGTGCAGAAAAAAGCGTATGCACACCTTGAGCTACCATTGTGTGGTCAGTTAGCCTTGGCTAACAGCCAGACTCCCACCCAGCTGCTCAGTCACTCCTCCAGCCCTCCAAGGAAGACAAGAGTGGGGGAGAAAACAGGAAGAACAGGAATGAAAAATCTCAAGGGTTGAGACAAAGATGGGGAGATCACTTACCAATTACCATTGCAGGAAAAGCAGACTCGACTTTGGGAAAATTGACTATGTTTATTGTCAATTAAAACAAATACTTAATTGCAAATACTTAATTATTGATTAGGGTAGTGCGAAACAAAAAGAGAAACATTAAACCTGTACCTTTCCTCTCCCCTTTCCCAGCTCAGCTTCACTCCTTCAGTCCAGTCTCCTCTCCTCCCCACCTTACTGTTGCCACGGGCCACTCTCGGTCCCTTCAGCAAGGGATCGAGTGACACAGGGACAGTGGGTTCTGGTCACTACCTAATGGTTTCTCTCTGTCACTCCGTCCTCCTCACACCTTTCCTTTGCTCCAGCGAGGGTTCTGTGGGAAAGGCAATATGCAAAGTAGATCCCACCTTACTCAAAGGAGGCAAACACAGAAATAAAAAGGGAAAATGGGGAAAAATAGAGAGAATTTCAAAATAAAACATACTGAGAAGAAAAAAGAGAGGAACATTTTATGAAATGGAGATGTAGAGAAAGGAAGGGAACAGTAAAATGGAGACAAGCAAATAGGAATTATAATGAAGCAGTGTGCTAATCACATGTGTAATTAATAACTGTGATATAGGCACACGGCACAGTAAAGATCTGAGGAAAAAGTTACAATAATTTTAAATCAGTGCTTGTTTTTGACTTGAGAATAACATCATTACAAACATGTTTTTTTAACATGAAGACTGTGAAGCTCTCACTGCATTCCTTAACAAGCTATACAGTTTTCCTAAGGCAGCTGGGGAAAACAAAATTAAAATAATAAATGTGATAATTAGAGAAGCACAGTGATTTGCCTGATGTAACCTACTGTAAAGATTAGAAGTACCATAAAATTGTGCCAAAAGGGCAAAGGAATAGAAAGTTAACTTTTAGTTTCCACTTTAGCACATTCAAACCTACTAAATATGATTAAAAAAATTAAATTACTGTACTAAAATTCTGAGGCTTAAAGGATGCAGCTGTCAAGGTTGATCTAATGTAATTGAGAATACTTATTTTATTGATCTTCCATTGACTTAGATTCTGATTACAATATCTGAAACTTAGGGCAGAAATACAGTGTCTTCCTTATGTTATTCATTAGGAGAAACAAATAAAACCTGTTATGTAGGTTACCATACGACCATGTATCAGCAAAACTGTATTGAAACTTAGACAGCCAGATACAGTTTTAAAAATTACATGTTGTTCTACTAATGATTGACTTGGTAACGCTGGACTGCGATTTTCATTTTTAGGCTTCAGTTTTCCTATCTAAACGTCTTAAAATTCAACATTAATATAGTGCCCATCTAAAATGCTATTACTTTATTTTAACCAGAAGCTATTTCTGCAAGGCCTTATCTGTTTGTTACCCAAGTAACACAGAAAAGCTAACCTTTCAGGGAGTCTAAACATGCATTTTTTGTAAATTATCTACAGAGGAAAACTTTATCTCTTTTTCTTTTTTTTTTTTTTTTTATTTTTTATTTTTATTTTCTCCTGTGTTTCTGACCCATTAAGACTGGCCAGTGAAAACATCGACAGGTGTTCCTTGGAAGTTTTTCTGCAGAACAAAGAAACAAGAGTTATTACTGCTTCTGTAAATCAAATATACTTAGTTCAGCAGGATACCATGTATTTAGGCTTGCTCTTCAAGTGTAGACCTTCACAAGGCTGCATTAGCAAAGTTAGAAATTCTGAGGCTGCATCCCACCATTCTTACTGAAGATTATTGACATTTTGCCCATTATAAAATGAGATCAACATCAGTACAGGAATAAATAGTTCTTTGAAGACAAAGTATGAATGAAATATATTGAAGGTTTTTTTAGTTTGGTTTGGGGTTTTTTGCTAACATAGCAACCCTGCTCCAAAAACAGGCAGTAAAGCAACTGATATAATGAAAGACAATAGAGAACAACACCCTACTAAGCAATTATAGCAAATGAGAGAACTTCTAGAGCCAGAATATCTATCTACTTACTTATACTGGCATTTTGGAGTGAACAAAATCAATAACCATTTGTGAATAATTTAATGCCCTGATTATTAGATCATACAATCTCATTTCTACTTTTGGATGCTTCTTATGTTCTGTGGTTTGTATGTTTTATTTCTGCACTGTAGATTTAGGAGAACAATGTTTGTTGTTTTTCCTGAAAAAGTGTCAAGGGATATTTTGGTGCTCATTTTATCAGCTGTATGAGGACAAATCAAGGGTTTTACTGAACAGACTCCAGC